>NW_027106417.1:297780-308047 GCF_000696795.3 Halyomorpha halys | reverse complement strand
AAAATAACACAAATGATTTTCCAGGCAACCTTTATTTACATTTGATTTTCATACATACAGTCTTATAAATCAAATTAATCAAGGAATACTAATTGTAACATTCTTAAAAATAAATAAAAATATCTTAGAAAACTTAAACATTTAAGTTAAGTTATTTCATAAGTAGTGAACCTGAAATTATCCTGAAGGCAATACTGTTTCCTATATCACATCAACCTAGTAAAATAGAACAGAACATACAGATTTCAATATATCAACATTCAATGTTAAACTTTTAAACTTAACATATTTTATCGTGTCCTAATAAGGATAAGAGTATTGCTCACATACTAACATACATCCATAGTACAGCTTCAATTAAATTATTTTCATTAATTTGAATATCCTAGGAATAAAAAAAAATGAATAAAAATTAAAGGAGTCAGTTTAAAGATAAAATAAATTGATTTCAAACTTGTCATGAATTTATAAAAATACATACAATTAGCCAGTATAAAATTGAGAAATTTCCAAAAGCATTTCATTGATAAGCTTCCAATCTTAAAATAGACAAAGTGTTACACCAGAATTTTTTCTCAGAACTGTTCCAATTATTCTCGTAATTACAACCATTACTTCTATATTAGTCTTTTCCATAGATAAATTTGGAATAAACTAACGAATTAATGCATTAATATTAAACAGATATATATTAATAATGAAATCATTAGGCATATCGTAAATACTTTCTTACAACTTTAGTAGGAAATCAATTGAGAATAGTGAATAGCAGACAATTCAAATGAATAGAAACTGTTAAACAATGAATTCATAAATGAATGTTCATTAAAAAAACTTCAAGGTACCAATCAGAAAACATAGATTATAAAATAAAATGTACACAAGATTATACAATTGATAACAATTTATATACAATTGCAACATCACATCCATTTTATCACATCTACATTTACAATTAAATGCTATAATTACTTTATTCATACACGATACAATAATTCAAGGTACAACAGAGCGAGCTGATTTTACTTTGGACAGTTTAAATATAATTGTTTAATAACAAATTTTATGTTCATGAATTCGATTGAATACAAACTGCTATTCTTCACAAAGGCTGAAGGATTGCGACCTGAATCCTTGAACTGAATGGAAGGCAACAGGATAGTTTAGATAACGTAGGTCTAAAAATAACTCTGACCACTCAAGTAATTATTAATGTATCATCTGTAAAAATTAGCTTATATTTCTATATCAAACATTAATGCTATCCTCAAAATGAATTTTCACCTTTTACTTTTCATATTAAAAAATAGTTATAATACAAGGTGGTAAAGTTAGTAGTTATATACAAATAAACTAGAGTGAATATATTAGAGATCTCATGATAGTACAGAGTAGAACAAAATTAGCAATTAAAAAATAAATAACTTTGAATACTTAATTTCAGGTTATTATAGTTCTATTTTCAGATATGATAAAATGAAAAAATTCACATCTAACTGATCCTTGCACAACAGCAAACTATTCAGGAAGCTTGGAGCTTCTATTGGAACACCAATAGACTTAAGAACATTAATATTCACTTTTCCATCTTTTTATTTTTATTTCACAGCAATTTTTTAATAGGAGACATATGTAACGTTATTACATTCTTTTAAAATTTGATTTCAATCAAAGAAAACAGAAAAAATATATTTTATTGACTTTGTGAAATGTGTTGATGAATTAACGAATCATCCCATAGGCATTGCCAAAATAGCAGAAGTTAAATGCCTTTTAAACAAGTTATTTTGGCAGGTGCAATAACAGGATCTGCAGGTGACCCACAAGATGCTGAGTGGTCATAAGATAAAATTCAGAATGTCCGAAACGTCAATTAGATTTAAAAAAAACTATTAAAGGGAAGTGCCCGAAAGTCATGAAAATTGCCTACCATGCTCGCCAGACTAGACTCCAAATAAATGAGCCATTTGTAACTGAAGTAGTTAAGCCACAGCATCAGTGTCCCGGTTCGAATATGGGGTCAACTTTTATTTCTGTGGCGGTCCCATGACACAAAAACTTGACTCCCCGCCTTGGTTAGAATAAGTTGGTTACCTTTCGATAACTCCCTCATATATAAGAAATGACCAGGAATAGGGTCATAAAAAAAAAGAATCCACATAAACTATATTTTTCCTTATATTAATTGAAGGGCTAACTCATGAAAACAAAACATCTGATATAAGATTATTAATTAAAGTGGTTAATTTTAAATTAGTAAAACTTTCTTAAATTTTAATTGAATAAAATTTTCAACTGATACGGGCATGAAATGAATGCTAATTCAGATTAATCTTAATGGACAACATATTGCTTATTTTACTCATATCCCAGTACTTTGTTAAAATAGCTTTTATGTAAAATCCATTACTATGAAAATTTAATTTTTTGTTTTTAAGTTTTTTTTAGGAGATGGTAGGGGCGTAAATTCATTTTTACAAATCATTATAAATATCGCTTTATTGATTATAAATATAATTGTTGAGCAGTGCAGAAGATCGTTGTTCACGAGACAGTAACAACTCAAAAACAGTTTATATCTATTAATTTAGCAGCAATTCTTCAACGATGTTAGCAGCATTCTGAATACCACAAGTCGATGAATAATTTTAAACAAATTTTCTTTTATTGAGTATTAAAGGTGAGATGTAATGAGAAAGATGTTATATAAATGAAAATTGAACTCCTTTTATACTATAATAATAAGGTTCTTAAACTAAACTTTTAAATTTATTTGTGAAATAAAAACTTAAATAATTGAAAAAATAATAATAAAAACAGAACACTATTAAACAGGATCTAATTTTTAATGCTAAGTAATAAGCTCGTGGCGGTTACTCCCCAAGAACTAAATACGCACTAAATTATATTTAATTTTAATTTATTTTCAAACATATTTTATACAAACATACAAAACGTAATGTAAAATATAATAAAGAAGATTTACACAATGAAAATTTTACAAAGCCATCTCAAACCTATTTGGTCCTTATATTACTTCTGAAATAATAACAATAAAATAAAGACCAATAAAACAAAAAAATCCTACAGGTCAGTTATTTTTAATTTAGTTTTAACATCCTTTGCCCACGAAACTTGATGAACTAATTTGTCACAACTAACGACAGACCAAAAATCCCCAAAAATAGACATAGAGTATGACAAATATCACAAAGTTTCAAGAAATAAAAAACTTCAGACAAATAAAAAATGAAAAAGAAATAATATATTTTTATATAAGACATAAAACGATAGGCAAGGAGAGAATTATTGTACATTTTATGTATATGATTGGTGACGAGACCATTGAGAACAAAAAAAAAAAAAAAACTCTTCATGTAGTCTTCTTGCCAAGAGCACGTTGTGTTTGCTGCGTCTTGCTCGCCTTCGCAGCCTCCTTTTCCAATCGCTCTGCTTCCCTTCTCTTCGCGGCTTCTTCTCGCTGCTGTTTCACAATGGCAAGGCGAGCGAGATCTGCTTGTGCCTGTGCTGTCCTGCCTTCTGCGTGCAGCTTTTGATACTGGGCGGATGCTCTGGCTTTCTCTATTTCCTCTCTGTAACATAACACCAATTTTGTATTTTGAAAAAAAAAAAAAAAAATTGAAGTTACAAATGTAAGTTATAATCTGACAATAACATAGCAAAGGTCAACTGGGCAGATTGATAGGCATGATAGAATTCACTTTTAGAAAAGTTTTTAATGACCAGTTGTACTTGGTTAATCAAGTGACTTTTCTTTTATTTAAAATAAAGCAATATTTTTTTTTTTTATTATGTGTTGAAAATTTACATTGGGACAATGATTTGGTTGTGTAGTAGATGAAGGAATAGGTGTGGTTTGAAGGAATAGGTGTGGTTTGAAGGAAAGAACAGATGAGGCGAATAGAGATGGGGAAATAATTTAGAAGGAGCTTATGTTCTATGAGGGGGCATATTATAAATCAATCCGTTGAGATCTAGTTTTTAATAAATGGATGGATAAATAAAGAGTGAGATCATGGGTGTAGGTTGTTTTTTTGACTTGAAAGAGAAAAACCCCCTCATGAAAACAATTCATGAGTCTTTTCAGTCTCATCTTTATCTTTATCTTGGCCTCATACATCTTGGCAAGATAGAAGGAGGAGTAAATATAGGGATCATCAGCATATTGGTGTTCTTCCCTTAGATGGCCAGGTTAGGGATTAAATTATGGAATTCATAGGTTCTCCAGGCTTCCATAGAGCTTCCTCTGTACCTCAGTTGGAGAGGAACACACCAGTCTCCTTTGCTGGAAAAACAGTTTGAATGTTTGAAGTATGCGCTTGGCATTATGCTCACCTTCTCTACACTTGCAGAGAGGACTAGAGCCAATATGGAGCTTTCAGGTGGACTCTGAGACGGTTATGCCCCGTTCGTAAGCAAAAAATGAAGACCTGTTCTCATCGAGTGAATTAGTAGATGACATGTATGAGGTTGTAACGTAGGTGGTTTCAAATCCACTGTGGCTTAATTAAACATCTTTACTTCATTGAGGCTCAGGACAGAATCGAACTGCAGACCCAAGATCACTTCCTCGACCAACTTGTATATCCTCTCGTTTCCAACCAGGCCTGTGTCCAGGGATCTACTGCAGGATGACTCTCTTGTACACGATTATCAAACTTTCAAGTTCCTTGGCAACTATTCTCAAGTATTTCTCCCCTTCAACTTGAGGGTCTGTAACACTAATTCATGACCATCTGATAACAAGGTGAGATCAACTTCATTATCAACTACATAAAGTTTTTTTTTTCTTTTAGCATGATTACTAAATATTACTGGACACAATCACAATCTTGTTAATCAATTTTGTAAAAAAAATTTATCTTTCACATCTTTATATAGATTATTTAAGATTTTAGAAAATTTGTTTATTTTAGAGGTTCTACTATATACTGTCATTTCAAATATACTTACCTTAAATATCACTCGAGATAAAACTTATGTCAAGAAAAATAAAAAGCAGAATTAAAAAAAATAATAATAATAAATAAAAAAATGAGGAATATCTTATCTCTTAGAGACTAAGTTGGGGACCAAACATATTTTAATGAGAAATATACAAAAATAATAGTATTATGACATACCGTTCCCTGCGAGATAATTCAGGCTTTGCTGGTGCCTCTGGATTAACAGTGGTCGGAGCTTTCTTAGTTTTCTTCTGGATCCTATTTGGGTTTTCGACTTCGATAAGATTTTCAACTCCTTTAACCTTTTGTGGCTGTCAGGAAAAGAACATAAAATAAGACAAGAATATAACAGCATAAGATACAATAAAAAAAAAAGATTAACTTAAATAACAAAAACTTGCAAATTTATTTCAATTTAAATAATAAATTTAGATACTTACTCCATCATCACTATCACTTTCTTCAGAATCTGAACCACTACCTTCATTTTTTTCTTCTGGTTCTGATTCGCTGGATATGTCACCTCTTTCGAGCTGTAAAATGATAAAATAATCAATAATACAAAAACTCTAATAGATATGTAACATTAGTGATAAAATATTTAAATTACTTTAAAATGTACAAAGGTGATTATAATACAACAAATTTTCAGAATTTTGTGGCAATTGGACTCGTACCAAAAAGAAAGCTTTATATTGGATGATTGTAGATTTGTAAATAAATGTTGTAACTAATTAAAATTAATATTTAAAAGAAACAACAGCTTGATATTAGAGAATTACCTCATATACTTATGTAGGAACGTCCTCAAATATGGATTAACCTCTAATATTCAAAATAATTATTGGGAAAAATAAGGAACAGAAAAAATATATGTGTAAATAAATGAAGGATTATAAAGAAAAAACATTAATAATCAATAATTTTTTTTCAAATTTTAGCTATCAGTGCCATCTATTGGAGTTAAACGAAATCTTCCTACACATTTATCCATTAGATTCCCTTGGCCCGAATGGGTCCCTTGGTATTACAAAGAAACTAATAACAACCGTACAAAATTTCGAAAACTAGTTTTTGACAGAAACATATAACATGGAAAAACCATCAATAATATTAAATACATTAGTTTATAAAGCAACCAGACATTTAAGAGGTAAAGAATGGTACATCAAATTTTTTAAAACATTTCAAAATCACTGAAGAATTATCTAGAATACTTAAATATATGTAAACCATCTTCTATACTTAATAACTTAAAGAGTCATGTTAGGTTACTAGCTTGTAGTTTGTGTTTCAATTGTGTATTAATATTGTTCCTCACAAGTTAGAAGATCAACAAAACACTCAATAGCCAAACTTTCACTTTTCATTCAATTTAGGCATGTTGTAATAAATTATTTTAAACAAAACTTAGAAGTAAAAGTAAACAATGAAATGAAGTTTTGGAAGAAAAGGTTATAAAGCAAGTTACTCAGAAAATCTGCTAGGACCTCTTATGCATTTGTATGCACATGGTAAAACATTTTGCAATTAACACATCATGAAACCCCTATTGTAGGACATTGGTCTGGACCTAATAATATGTACGTATCATGTATTTTTCAAGGTAAGCTGGTTGTAAATACAGTTAATCAACTTCTCATATTCTTACCACAAACTGTAGGAGTATCCATGATGTGTTAAATGTAAAAAGTTTTACCATGCTAAATCTTATAAGTATAGCATTGTGAGCAGCCCTATTTAAAGTCATGTTAAAGGTTAAATGCATGATGAGTGCTCCTGGCGGATTTTCTGAGCAACTTGTTTAGTAACTTTTCCGGCGAAAACTTCTTGTTATTGAGTACTTATAACTTAGTTTATTAGGACTAAAGGGTGTAAAACTTAACAGGGTAAAAACCTCTAAGATTTGTTTAAAGTAATTTATTACAACATGCCTAGAGTGAGTGAAAGGTGTTAGTTATATGAAAGATTGTCTTGTTCAAAAAACATCCCAAAACAATACTAAGACAATCAAATCATAAACTAAGAGCAAGTAACCTAACATGATAACAAATAAAATGGTGCAGAGCTCAGCTGGTCTTTTGCGTGACATCATTCCCTATTTAACAAACCTAGTAACAGACTCTCAATCATGTTATATCGTTTTAACGTGGTAAAAGAAGGAAATATTTCTCTATTTAACATAACTTTTTCCATTTAACACCCTTTAACATGTTAAACTAAAGATCATGAATTTTGTATTGTATAATGGCCATCCACAAACTGAGGTATGAATCATTAAGGGGTGTTTGCGATGAAATTTAATCAGTAACATTGCTATATCTACTGTTTACGCTAGTTAATACCAAAATGTTATTAGTATTTTCAATAAATCTCTGTTAACAAAATTGGAATTATATGATCGGGCAATTAAAACCTCAGTAATTCAACACTAAAAACACTTATGTTTTTTTTTTAGAAAAAAATAGTTAACACTATTTTTTGATATTGTCTATTTTGTCCGGATAATTAATATTCATTGATCTCCACAGTGGACAAAATAAAATTCACACAGTTGATAACGTAAGTTATTTCTGATGATTTTTAAAATAAATAACATTCAGTTATAAAACCTAAAAAAAACAAAGCAAAAACGTATCATCTCATAGGCGTTGATGACCAGAGGGTTTTACGCCTTTAAGCAACAATCAACAACAACAACAAAACAAAAACATATAATTGGAAGTTTTATATCACAGTTTAGAAAAAAATTATTATATAGCCCAAAAATTCCAAATGCTTCTATCAATACAACAATCCACATTTGTAGTTGTTTTATTATCTTATTCTAATTAACAATTTCACCATTTGGTTGTGCATAACTCCATCCCGGAAAAAAAAATATCACTCCTCCCATTCTTCTGTGAACTCTTCATAAGTCATGAGATTATAAACTAGCTCTATTTTTTAAGCCTTTTTCAGAATTATGGTGTGAGATGTGTGCAATCTCTAATATGCATTTATGAGATCTCACCTTTTTCTCCCTGAAGATGTTTAAATTGAAGAAATGTACTAATGTTACTAAAACAATTTTCAACAATTCGATATATTTTATGCGTTCTTTTTAAATATTTCAATAATACCCTCACCACGATCCTATTAATGAATGTTCAATGAAAGTAAACATTTTTACTAATATTGGGAGCTCATTTACTTTTCTCTGAGTTCAATGGTTTCTTTCAACTTGCGATCAGATTTAATTTCTAACAATCTCTTCCAATCCTGTATTTTCTAGTAAGAAATCATCCAAAAGTATTAAAATTTTAGTTATAAAAAAAATAACGAGTAATCATAATAATATACATGAAAAATCAAACAGTGCTTTAAGTAAAGGATGAAAAATGTGCAGAAGGAAACAAACAATATAAATATATATTTTTTTAAAATATTTCATTTATTTTTTTCATAACTAACATGCTTATCTTTTGGGTAAATTCTTACAATTATTATTCTAATAATTTTTGTTGTTATGTACGGTTGTAATCTTGTTCTGTTTTTAGTACATAAAGGTCTCAAAATTCAGGTAAAACCTCGGCACAAATAAATGAGTTACACTCATCTATGTTAATTTCTACTCACTGCACCCTCCTACCATCCACTCCTCCTCAGATAGATTATTCCTCTTTTATTGGCTAACTATAGTTTAAACTATAGTTTGAAATATTACCTTCAAGTCCATGTTTCGATTAGATTCATTTTTATGAAATCGATAATTCAATTTATCATTAACTAATATGCAATTCTACTGGTCTTATGGGGCAAAAGGGTATGAAATACTTTCAATTATGAAAAATAGTAACAGTTGTGGAGCAAGGGTAAAATAGTTTATCTTTAGAGAAGTACTGATGAAATCATTAAAAAAAATTAAAACACTTTCTAAAATCTTTATAGACAGTCATGAAAGTGGGATATGGACCATCATTGAATGAATAAATAATAATAATAAAAAAAAAAGATCTTAGCAATTTTAAAGAATACACTAAACTAATTTTCAAATTCCCTATCACTACATTATTTCTCTCAACAGAAATCTGCACTTACCCCTATTCTCATATTTTCCTGAAGAACCTAAAGGCAAGCACTAAAAAAAAAAATTAAAAATTTGCCAAGGGGAAATATAAATCACTAAGTATTTTAAAGAACAGTTTCTGATGTAACACAAAAATTAAAATAAGAAAGTTGGCCCAGAAAGGAATAAACACTAATAAAACTATACAGCAGAAGATGAAGGATGGAATATCCTCTTTTTTGATAAAAAAAAAAAGTTGTTTTTTATGTATAGATGATTTTAGTTACATTTTTATTTTTATGTAACAATGTTCAATATTGCTCATTTATGTTATTGAACAAAAAAGCAAGCTAACCAATTTTCATCAGTCAAATATGAAGTAAAAATACGTTATTAAAAATAAAGAAGATGGCAGTGCACGTCCTTCCGAAGTCTGTTGAATTCCTGTTATGTTGAGAACATAGATTAAAATTTTATACAGTTTTGTTATTTTTGTATCACAATTGTATTTGCAGTAAATTTAAGAAAAAATAGAAGTCAAGAATAAGTACTGAATAAAAATATTCATAAAGAAAATCATAAGCAAAAACTCAAAACTGTTTTGCTAAAATCGATGTTTACATCAAACCCTAGATGTTTGATATAAACATCGATCGAATGAAAAAGCTTTGTTTAGGTCAGTGGTTGTCAGGACAGTGGAGGAATTGGACATCTCTTGGAAGAGGTGAGGCAGAACATCTTTTGACTACGTCAGTGGTAGACATCTAGAAAAAGAAGAAATCAAAGAGCCATCCAAGAAGAATAAGGTACTCTTTGTTTGGATCGTCGGTGGATGATAAGTGTGTTGAAAACGTTTAGAGGACCAATGCTTTGTTTACAGCCAGTGTTTGTTTGTGCGATAGAAGACAAAGAAAACGATCAGTCATCATATAAGAGTATAAATTTGTTAGTTTAGCTCAACATGTAATTTAGTATATTTATTAAAGTTAAGTGTTCTAATTGACTAGAAAACCCTCCCTGAGAATAAGAGTCCATAATATTATATATAATTTTAAATAAAAACTCTCATATCTATTTAATATTTAATCTTTTCATTTAACCTTGTCATCTTCAAATCTATATTTTAGATATGAGAATAAGTAAAAACTATTAATTTCCCTTTAATTTACTTAAAATAAATCTTGAATTTTACAATTAATAATCAACAGGTTGGAAATGATATTTTTAGAACTCGTTATACTTGAGCTTATCG
>NW_027106417.1:281347-297730 GCF_000696795.3 Halyomorpha halys | reverse complement strand
AGGCAGAACATCTTTTGACTACGTCAGTGGTAGACATCTAGAAAAAGAAGAAATCAAAGAGCCATCCAAGAAGAATAAGGTACTCTTTGTTTGGAACGTCGGTGGATGAGAAGTGTGTTGAAAACTTTTAGAGGACCAATGCTTTGTTTACAGCCAGTGTTTGTTTGTGAGATAGAAGACAAAGAAAACGATTAGTCATCATATAAGAGTATAAATTGGCTAGTTTAGCTCAACATGTAATTTAGTATATTTATTAAAGTTAAGTGTTCTGATTGACTAGAAAACCCTCCCTGAGAATAAGAGTCCATAATATTATATATAATTTTAAATAAAAACTCTCATATCTATTCAATATTTAATCTTTTCATTTAACCTTGTCATCTTCAAATCTATATTTTTGATATGAGAATAAGTAAAAACTATTAATTTTCCTTTAATTTACTTAAAATAAATCTTGAATTTTACAATTAATAATCAACAGGTTGGAAATGATATTTTTAGAACTCGTTATACTTGAGCATATCGAACTCTTGTGGCTTATTTGTGAAACGTTGGTGTTTTCTCATATCTCTACCTCATCGTTTCTGGCATATGGGGCAGTTATCAAGTAGGTTTCTAATCTACTAAACTTTCAGCTAACATAGGGTACCAAATACATAGGGTTTTTAAATCTATTAAAACACTTGCAAAATGAAATTGCTTATTCCACTAAAATGCTAACTTATGGTAATCTAAAAATTTTAATTTATCATTTCAGATGAGGAAATGATGCCACTTATATGTAAACAACTATTTAACTAAATGTTTCTCAGTTAAGACAAAAAGTTATTAGTTATAAAACAAGTTATCTTATCAATTCATACCACAATATCTGTTATCTGTTGTCAAACGTTAACTAACATGTTATCCTACTTACTAAACTGACTACCACATATGTCAAGCACATGGTATCAGTTTTGATCTACTGCAAGCAGAAGTATGATTCAATAAAGAAACTATTACTACATATGCAGACTACATTTCCAGATTTAACAATTAGACAATCAGCCATATTTTCCAAGAATGTCCATATTCCACATCACACCTCAATAGCTTAGGATTAGACCCTGATATTTCAAAAACCCTCAAACATGATAAAACAAGAAATGATAAAACTAGTATTTCAGATTTTAAAATCAAAAGGTTTAGTGACAAAAATATAACATCGGACGGACAAAAATAAATAATAATGAAATAAATAAAATTAAACAAATGTAAGCAAAATTAAATAAGATATAAATGAAGCCACTTATGTGATACCAAAAAATAATGTTAGGATTTCACTAGATTACATACAATTATTTATAATATTTCTATAAAGCTCACTTCAATCGATTTTTATATGATAATTAAATAAAGTGGTCCTCAGTAGAAACTGTATTCAAAAGATCAGAAACTTATCAACAGAAGTGTATATCATAACAAATCAGACACATAACAGATGTCAAAATCCATTTCCAGTAGTTATATGATTAACAGTACAGAGCATACTGAAAATCATGTTAGAAACTGTTTGTTTATTCTTTTTAAATTGGATGAATTTTAATTCATGGTTATTAAAAAAAAAAATGAAACTTTAAAATTAGCAAGTATAATAAAACCTTGCGATTATAGATAAAAGCAGTGTTGTCATTCCTAGATTTTAGTAAGTACATACAAGTAAAACTTCAAGATCAAAATTTTAAGTGTATTGCTTACTTCACCTTATAGGAGAATACAAATTAAATAAGATAATTACAATGTTTAGTTGGGCAAGGAGAGTTGAAGCAAGATAGGGTCAATAACATTTGTTTGTTTAATTTCTTTTACCACTAATAATTTACAAAAAAAAACAAAAATTGCTTATCATAATCAAAGAATTAAGAATCAATACCAGTAAATAATACAAGGTAACTAATCAAGCACACCTTAGTAACATAATATTTATAATTCATACCCTCCTTTGTCTAATCCTCTCATCTTGCCTCCTTTGTTCTTCTAGTTCTTCGGCACTTGTAAATTTTCTACTCCTCCCTTTGTGATTGGTGTACTTTCCTAAATGAAATCCATCATCAAATTTAAAATAATCTGGATAAGTTCAAACGTGGCAGTCAATAAAATGATTGCATATCTTTTTGTACTAATCTCTTTAAAAATAAAACTTAATCATGCCATAAAGACGAAATTAAACTCACCTCGTGGCATGGTTGTGTACTTGCAGATTAAACTGAAATTTAATAAACGATCTTGCCAAAAGGCCAAATACGTATTACCGTAGTTCCTATAATAGATAACCTGTACTATTTTATTTTCAGGTTATTATCGTATATTTAATTTTTTGAGTCTTAATATGTTTAAATAGAATTATAAAAAAGTTTTAATAATTAATTGAATATTATTTGAAAGGAATCATTTGATCAGATCGAATAAGAAATAACGAAAATAAAATTGTATGGCTTAATATTAAGTAAGCACCTTTAGTTGTTAAGTGGTTTGTTTGTTACCTTTCACGCTGTTCATTCTAGTAACTTTTAAATAACTTTTTGACTAGCGTTTCTTTCGCTTATTTATTCTTTTATTAGTATTATTTATTCTTATTATATATTAGAAATGCCTAAAGTAAGAAGAAGCAAGAAGCCTCCACCAGATGGTTGGGAACTAATTGAGCCTACTCTTGAGGAATTAGAGCAGAAGATGAGAGAAGGTAAAGTTACTTATTTCTCCACATATTAAAGCACTTTATTTTCCAGTAAATGCTAATTAATTTTATGCTTAATTTCTAAATATTTTTTGTTTAATTCAGCTGAAACCGAACCTCACGAGGGAAAGAGAAAAGTGGAATCATTATGGCCAATTTTCAAAATTCACCATCAGAAATCGCGATATATTTATGACTTATACTACAGACGAAAAGCCATCAGTAAAGGTAAACTATAATTTTTACTTTTTATCGAAATATGAATGAGACCTGGTGTTTATTTATGTGTTAACATTATATTTAATATAACTTTTATATCTAAAAATTGTATTACTGTTTTGAATGGTTAAACTTAGTCAGCATGTAATAATGCTGAAACAGGAGATTCTTGTCTAATTTTTTTAGTGAACATTTAAACAGACATTTTACAGTGAAGTTAATTGAAATGAGCCCTTGATTTGTGAGAAATCTCTACTTCTAATAATTACGATGGGCTCCCAACTTTTTTGCTTTGAAATACCTCTGTTATTAAGAATGTTTATTTGATTTCTTAAGATTTTTCTGATATAAACTGAAAAATATCAAGATAAACTTTTAACTTTTGTGTGATAGACTTTTCAGGAAAGGAATGGACATAACTGATGTGTGACTAACAATGTTTATATTATATAGAAAGGCTTATTATCAATAATTTTAAATGTACCGAATCATGAAGAAGAAGAAGAGTATATAACTGAAAGGAATATAGTCCGGGTGCGGTCAAAAAAAAAAAAAACTCATAGAAATATACTATTTTAATGAGTCTGGCTCATTAAAATAGTATATTTCTACTATTTGAGTTTTTTTTTTTACCGCACCCGGACCATATTCCTTTCATCTTTACACACGGTCAATCAATAATCTTCCAAGAGTGTATAACGTTTTCTCCTATTTAATGCTCTCATGTAGTTTCTAGACAATCCCAGTCCAGTAATAGTATGGCATAAAGATTACATTGTGATTTAATCTTATACATTGTTGATAAACAATAATCAATATTGGTATAAGAGATTATTTCATTCTTTAGTTGTAAATTATCATTTACAGGAATTGTCTTTGTCATTTATTATCACTTTGTCTCGATGGTATGATCAAGGGTGATCAACTAGTTGATTGCTTGATACTGAAATTGTTATGGATTGTGATAAATTTTCAGTTTATTTATGTGTATACTAATTCAATTTATGAAATCGCAACATTTTTTCCCAAATTTTATTTGGGTTATGTGGAAAGTAAATTGTACCCATGAAATACATTGACAGTTGACCGCCTACAGGTAACTGTGAGGAAGTATATTATGATTTAATATCCAGTCTATATCCATCAGTAAATATAAATTTTTCTGGAAAATTTTTGATTGACCGTGTGTATCAATGAATGGAATATGGTCTGGGTGCGGTCAAATAAAACTCAAATAGTAAATGGGTGTACTATTTTTATTTGAGCCAACGTTTCCCCCCACGTTGCAGGGCTAAAAAAGATACAAACACTTGTCATAGTTACAAATAAAACATTAGTGGAAAATAACAGGGGTATACAATGAAACATAAAATTTAATAAGAAAAATTAAAGGTTATAAACAATAAATGAAAACGGTAATAGTAACAGATAGATAAAAGATAAAAGAAGAGAAGAAATATTAAAGAAGGTACAAATTAAGAGATGAAAAGGGAAAAGAATAAAATCAAATGAAAATTAATGAGACAGAATTTGTTCCTGTTTTGACAGAAGCCAAAGTCAGAGTGAACCGTTTGTATTGGGAGGAGTGGGGATGGCAGTTAAGTACGTCACATAATAACGAAAATAATTTTAAAGTAAACAATGTAAAAAATTTATTAAAATTAGGTAAACAATAAATGATAGTATACATAACAGAGGGGGCAAGAAATATTTATAAAATAAATAAAAAAAAAAAAATTATTTTGTTTTCCTGAATATTATTGTTGGGATTTTTACAGTGTTATATAAAAATAGTACACCCATTTACTATTTTGAGTTTTATTTGACCCCACCCGGACCACATTCCATTCATAAATTTTTCTCTTTTTAGTTAATATTAAAACTTATTTTTACTATTTTTTTCAGAACTGTACGAGCATTGTCTCAATGAGAATATTGCAGATAAAAACTTAATTGCTAAATGGAAAAAACAGGGTTATGAAAGTCTTTGCTGTTTACGATGCATTCAAACCAGAGACACAAATTTTGGAACAAGTTGTATATGCAGGGTTCCAAAAGCTAAGCTTGAAGAGGTTAGTTTCTTGTCCCTTTTATTGATTAATTGAATGATCTTTATTTTTAAAATTAAATAAGTTTGCAATTGATGTTACTTAGCTTTTACATTATTCAAGTAGGTAAATAGTAATAGTTTAATAATTGATTTGTACATGTTTTGTTAATATTTAATTAATATAATTCTATTCTTTTCATTAGACCTTTCTTTATTTTATAAGATACGTTTGCATTCCTATATTGTGTATTATAATATTTAACAGTCAGTGGGTAAAAATGATTAATGTTTTTAAATCAGCTGTTATTAGTTACCCCTCATTACAGATCATTACTAGATCCCATCTGCGTTATTTATGTGTTTGTTTGAACATTTTGATTGTTAGTTGAGATTTTTATAGTGCATTACCAGACTCTATCCGTTCAATGTTTGGTAGGACATTTTTATTGTTAGTTGAGATTTTTAAACGCGTTATCAGACCATGTCTGCATTGCAGTGTTCGTTTGAATATTTTGATTATTAATTGTGATCATTACAATCCAGAGGATCATTTTCTATGTTCAGTGTGGCTATTTTGTTTTAGTACATTTCGGCTGTTAATTGGTGTGAAAAATACAGTCCTGTCCCAGTCATTTTCAGTGTTAATGAGTACCATTGTAGTAATTTAATTTGACTGTTTAATACATTACTTTGAATCAGTATAGATGTGGACCCACCAATTTTAAAAGTTACAGTGGTGTCTATACCTTCGATTAATAGCCTGTAGAATTGTTATAGCCAAAAATATCTTTCTTCAGGACAGTCCCTTCTTGTCTCCGACTTCTTGGAATCGCCAACACTCAGTATTTTATTTAATATATAGTTATCAATTTTGCAAATTTGTTTACTCCTTTTCATTATTGAGTTTTTATTATATGTTTATATTTTATATTGTTAGCCTTGCCAATTAAATTGTTTTCATTTAAGCTATTTTGTTTTTCTCTGGAGCATTTTTGTAGATATATAGAGAAAGACATTGGGTACGGCTAGACGTACAAACAAAATAAAAATACGTAATAAATAGAAATCGATAAATTTATAAGTAATAATAGAGATAAAATAATAATATAAATAGAATTAATAATAAAGAGAAAACAGCAATACTAAAAAAATAGAGAGAGAAATGACATAATGATCCTTTAACAGTAGCTTAAAAATAAGAATTTATTATAGAAAGTAAATGAAAAATCGATGAAATATAATAAAGCAAGAATTGTATAGCAGATAAAATTGTAAAAATGTTAGCCTTGTGTGAGTCAATGGTTTTAACATTATGTTTTCCAACTTGAAATAGAAAAGACTGGTTATCCTACAGGTTTTTAACCTCTTTTAACCAGAATGGGAAGGCTGAGGTTTATTCTGTGCATCCATCTCAAAATAAAAATCAACCTACCAAGACATGTATTCAAACTGACGCCATTACAAAGGATTCCTGATGTAGATGTTACTTTTATTATTTATCAATTTATGTATTAATTCTTTTGCCATTTTACTTTGTCCATATTTTTGTCTCACCTTATATGTCATATTTGCACAATATTCCTACCTCCATTGCACCGTGTTCTTTGGAGCCCTGCAATGTGGACCAAATTGCTGGTATTCAAGAAATAGTTTTAACTATTTCTGGTGTTGTTCTTGAATACTACCCAGACCAGTTTCTCCTTTATTATTATTATAGATAACTATTAATTATCTAATAAGTTTATTTATTACCTTCTAAACTGTTTTAATTTAATATAAAAAATAAAAATAAAATACTTATTAAGCTTTGTTACTTTTCAGGGTAAGATCGTAGAATGTATCCACTGCGGCTGCCGAGGATGCTCTGGATAAATTCCTGGCTTTAGCTATGTATATAATTATCAATTTGTATATATTGTTCAACACTATGATGTGCGATTTTACCATACGATTCTCTTCTGTATTATAAGGATTTTATACAAATTAAATATAAAATGATATAGTTTTCTTTCTTTTTTTTCTTTAAATCTTAACCCTTTCATGTATTTTTTTTTTAATTCCTATCTGAAGACAAAGGAATAATGTAAACTATAGCTGCTGCATATTAGTAGTGCAAAAATTACAAGACCAGACCCCATGTTGGGGCCACATCCTGGTTGTCCTAGGAACACCCTTATACTGCCTAGAATAATTAATTTGGGTTTTAAATATTGTGTTGGTAGAGGGTGAAGATAGATAAATGATAAGTAGAAATAAAGGATTTACTGCTTTACTGTAACAAGGTAAGACAGGCACTGTTGTATTTATCAATAGCTAATTTTTCACTTGTAACTTCAAAATGAATGTTTCATAACACTGTTCGATACTAGGTAATATAGACACCAACACTGTAATCTGATAGACACAAAACTGTTATGGTGAAAAAAATTAAATAAAAACTGATACACTAGGTAAGAAGACAAACTGGCACATACTAGCTAAGATCACCATGACACTGTTATCTCTAACCCAAAGAGGTTACAGGGCAGTAGATAAGAATTACCTCTCCTAGCAACAACTCACTTAAATATTCTTACACTATTGAAATACAGTGAGTTTAGAATTTATATTGAATCGAGAAATGGAACAAAAAATTGCCAGAATATCCCAGTTCAACTGGTCCACATAGGAAGGGGAAAAAAATCAAATTATTTTTTTTGGGTAAATATTTAAATTTTTGTATGGCTTTTGGTTTTTGAGCTAGACTAATAACGGACAATGACCATTTTAACAAATAAACACAACAAAAGTTGGTTACTTGGACTCAAGGAACCTCAATACACGTAACATGTATTTCCGTCAAAAACTCAAATTCGAAATTTTACCCAATCACAATACTTTTCCTTACTATATATTCTATATATAGATAAGTGGAAGTAAAAAATATGACATATAAAGTGACAATATTTTGTGAAAGGAATTAAGTAGTAATGCCTATCAATAAGAATTTAAGTTCACTATTTTCTATAATGAATATTGATAATCGAGTTAAGGCAAAAAAATTGAACTCCCCAAAAATTTGACAGTACAGTTGGTCAAGAAACAAGCTTCTTTCCCGCCTTCCATCTTTTGTTGGAACCGAGGCAATAAGATAGCTGATATTAAAGACCACCAGGTTGTACATTGATACAACTAGTGTAATCAGATTCGTTAAAACTATTTTTGAGAAAAAGGTAAAGAAACATGAAATCCAAGATGTTAAGTGGCTCTTCCAATATGTCAATCTTGGCGAAAAAGCCCCTGTAACATCCTAGACATGTGGTTACCTTAAATAGGTAATTTTAGTTTAGTTTTAGTTTTTATTTCTAAACAAGGCTGTTCACAGTTCGCAGACCCTTTTGCAAGACATGGTTATTTAGACCTTGAAGATCTTAAAATGTGTATTTCCATTTCTGTTTAATAGTGTTAACAAATAAAGCTCTGTTTAGGGAAACTAAGGTAAGGTTAAGAACATATAGCAAACATTTGATTTGAAAGGTGATAATGAAATAAAAATTACTTCTTAATTATAAAAGTCAAAAAAATATCCATTTCCAAATTATAGATACTAAAAATGTGGATAATTAATAAATGGAATATGGTCCAGGTGCAATAAAAAAAACTCAAATAGCAATAACTATTTTTATTAGAGCCAACAGTTTGCACCACATGGCAGGGCTAAAAAAGATACAAACACTTAACATAAGTAAAAAAATAAATATAAAATTACAAGAGTATACAATAAAACATAAAAATTAAATTTAAAAAATAAAAGGTTATAAACAATAAATGAAAACGGAAATAGTAACAGATAGAAAGACGAAATATAAAAGAAAGTATAAACTAGGAGATGAAAAAGGGGGATAAGAATGAAATCAAGAAAAAAAAAGGGGGAAGAAAATGAACGAGACATAATTCATACCTGTTTTGACAGAAGCCAAAGTCCAAGTAATGGCAGGAGTTGGGATGGCAGTTAAATACGTTACATTTGATAATATTTTTAAAGTAAATGGTGTAGGAAATGAAGAGAATATTAAAATTAGGTAAACAAGTACGTTGGTTCAAATAAAAATAGTTATTACTATTGCAGTTTGTTGATTGCACTCAGACCATATTCCATTTATTAATAATACACAGGGCTCATCAGTGATCTTCCAGTAAAAACATGGATCTTTCAACTGAAAAAAATAACCAATTCTGGATTTACCAATTTAATATAGTTCATATTTCAAGTGAGCCTGTTGTCAAGGTCAAGTCAGACAGTTCTCACTACAATTTAATGTGAAGTATTATATCAAATTACTTTACTGTGATTATTTATTAAAATAATATATTTACAATTATGATAAAACTGACATGATTTGTACATTAAAACAATAAATCAATAAAATACAGTATTTGATTAAGCATGGGTGATAGATACTCTCTGGGATGAAGTGATGAAGATATAAGTTCTGGCAGGAAGCAATGAAGACGTAGTAGCAAGTTCTTTCCCTCGCTCATAGGTAGCATCATTACACTCTAAAATATACAGATAATGTCACATAATTATTGATAAAATAATTATAGTGAAGACAATTTTATATTGAATCATCTTACACATCCTCTTATAGTTGATGACATAGAAATGTGATAGAAGCAAGAACGAGTTGCATGCATGCATCTCATCTTCAGCTGAACATACTTATGCAGCCCTCTCCAAAATGCTGCATAACAAAAAGTAATATATCCATTTGTATTTAATATTTCTGATAATTTAATAACACTGATTACAATGTAAGTTTTCAGCAAATTGGAACATTTAATAAAAATTCTTTACACCCTTATATACCATATCTAGAATTCAAAAAATACATAGTTGAATGTTCTGTAAATAGATTTTTTAGATATAAAAATCTATTAAAGTTTTTACACCATATTTGTTTACCTAGTCAAAAATTATCTGGTTGACTCAAAGCTAAGTACATATAATTTTGTGATAAAGTCATTTGATTAAGGTTGCTTAAGGAGCCGGTTTATCTCTTAAACAGGTAAAAGTTGATATCTATATCCTCTCTAAAACATTAAAATGATTAATAATGCTGAAAAATAAGGTATTTTGTATTGAAACAAGAATTTCAACATCATAATTCACCTAATCATAACCAGGCACCTCTGTTTGACATTGTTCTAGACCAGAGGTTTTCAAACTTTACTCGCCATGGCACCCTTCTAGAACTAAAAACATTTTGTAGCACCTTTGTCGAGCTAAAACAAATTTCATAGCACACTGATTAAGCTGAAAAATATATATATGTCGGTACAATTAAGGATACAATTTTCTGAAACACTGCATTATCACATATCATTGGCATAAGAAGAACCACCATTAAAAATTTTAACTTTGGAGATATTGTCGTTATTGAGATACACTAATCAATAAGTCAGTGAATGAGATGTTACAGACATATACAGCCTACTTTAATTGCAGAGAAAATATATTTTACCTTCTTCCACAAGTTGATGTTTATTTTTTCATTCAAGTCTCCTACTTTTGTATACATGGCATTTCCAATTCTCCCAGCAGTCAATTTTTCTGTTGGCTCCTTTGATTGATAATAACACGTCTGAGTGATATTTCTGCATATTACCAATAAATAAAAATACAATAATTGTAATAAAAAGTTTTACAGAACTACAAATTGCAACCAGGATCTATCAGACCAGGTTACAAAACACTGTTAATTTTTATCTTGGGAAACCAGATTGTAACCTCCCTAAAATTATCAATATTTTAGTTAGTGAGGGGGAGTTGGTCTGGTATGGATTTTAATTTTATTGATTTGTAGTTTAGTGATATTTTCAATAATAATAATAACAATAAAAATTTGCAACAAAGAAACATCTGTAATTTGATAAAATTTATAGTTTATGATACATTTTGTTTTCATTTTATGATTTCATAGTTATTGTTTCCTTGGTTTTTGTGGGAAGGCAATTTTGTTTGTGTTTGTAAATATATTTATTCTTTAAAAAAAATATATATAAGAAGCTGGTGATGTTTTTGATCTTAGATGTCAACCTACGAGTGTGTAACTATGAAATAATATTTATTTTATTTTATTGTTGTTAGATTCAATTTGAAAGTTATTAATTTTGGAAATGTATCCCACCCTGTGCTCTGTCCTAAGACTGAATAAATTAAGTCCTTAAAATTTTATATTTTATGTTAGATCCCATTGGATACTCTGGGGCTATTAGTTGTTTTATCCCCTTAGCTATTAAGTACCAGATTATTCTCATTAGGCATTTACATATATTTCTTTGTGTACTATCAACATGAGCTGTAAATTATATTTTGTCTGTCTGTTTTCATTTTTCTCTAACTATTGATGTTAGCAGATGCTTTTCTTAGTTCTTGTATTGTCCTTAAAAATATTGAATCTTCATATGTTCGAGTCGTATATGATAGTCGTTTTCAGTTCCAGAAACAGACTAAATGTATTGTTTGAATAACCCAAATTTATTTTGTTCATTTTATCTACATGCTTTTATGTTGATATTCTAAACAAATATTTTATTTAAGTTAATTAGTAAGAGAAAGATATATTATTTTACTATTACCTGTGGAAGATTTTAATAGACCTTCTAATATTGTTTTTTAATTTCCACAGGTTCTAGATTTGGACAAATGAATGGAAAACTTCTATAGCAGACTGCAGACAATGTTTCCTGTTTTCCTGACAATGTTTACTGTTATGATTTACACTGTTTCTTAAGTTTGAGAAATCCCCTGCTTTTTTTTTTTTTTTTTTAACACAGTAACACTTATAACTCTGGTGCAAGTAGATAAATACATAAAGATTATCATAAAAAAAAGAATATAATGAGGTCACATGGATCAAAAGTCATTGAAGTAGAACAGCAGTGGAAACCAAGAAGATTTAGGAGGAATAGGTGAGCTAATATTTTTTGTTCATGCAGTTATTTCTGTTAATTCACACTGATTTTTCAATTTTAGCCACTTTTTAAATATTGCTCAATTAAACTATCTTAAGTCTCCTCTTCCCATTTTAAGTAAATATTTCAAAAGTGATTTAAATTGGGGTTTTAGTGGGGCGGGGTGGCCAGGAAGGATGGCCTTCTATATTTTTTGTCTTAAAATCTGCTTTTTTGAGATTATATGCCACACATGAAAACTGCTTTTTCTTCCACAAAAAGCCATAAAATCTTGCAGATGTTTATATAGGTCGAGAGAGTGAAAATTCAGTTTTCCAAGAGTTGTAGTTGGATTTGGATAACATTGTGAGGAGTTATGAATTTTTTTTTTTCATGAGCACAGAACATCGACAAAAAATATCCTCATAAAATTTCTAATTTTTTATTTATATTAAACTTTGTATTTGAGGGTTTCAAAAGATGCCAGAAACGATCCTGACTTAGTTTTCCAAAAAAAATACTAGAAGCGACTTTTAGTTTTGTAATTTTTTTATGTACTCTTACTCATTTAATATGATGAACAATCGTTTGTTCTTATTCTACACAAAAAAATAAATCTATTGTTATATAATAACCATTCATTAAATACATGCAGAGCCAAGGGAGCATACTATAATATAAAAAATTTCTGATATTACAGAAAATATTCTCGGCTCCTAGAGCACATTGGCAAGAACCCTCAGACTTGTGTCTAATATTTTTGTGTTAGACTTCCTCTTGGGAGATGATAATATGTTGCACACCGAAACTGCTTTTTCTTCTACAAAAAGGCATAAAATCTAAAAAATATGTTTATATGGTCGAGATAGCAGAAATTCAGCTTCTAACTGTTGTAGTTACATGAGATTTAGAGAATATTGTGAGGAGTTATGATTTTATTTCGTGAACTCAGAACTTTGACTGCAATTAAATATTCTTCAAAAAGCAAGTGCAAAATTTTTAGTTTTTGATTTATATGAAGCTTCATATTTAAAGGTTTCAGAAAAAACAAATTTGACTTGATTTTATTGAAACAAATTTATTTTTTCCTACTTTACTTGAACAACTTTTGGTTTTTGTGTTTTTTTATGTACTTATACTCATTTAATAAGAACACCAATCTTTGGTTCTTATTCTATACATAAAAAATTGATTGGTATTTAAAAATCATTAAATATATGCACAGTAAAGGCAGCATAATATTAAGAAATTCTGAAATTAAATAAAATATGTTTTCTTTAGCTCCTAGGGCGCTGTTGGTAAGAACCCTTGGCCTCATGTCTAATATTTGTCAATATAGTAAACAAAAAAAAAGTTTCATTGAAATCGATAATCTCATGTGTATAGCTTCCTCTCGTTAGTAAGGAACTAATGCCTACAAAGTTAATAAATAGTGTTCTGACTGGTAAACATACTAGGGGTAGAGTGAAGTATAGGTAGAAAGATTGTATTGAGACTTATCTTGTGGATTTGGGTATTGGATGGGCATCATTGGATAGATATCCGTAAACCGAAAATATAGGTTTTTTTTAAAAAAAATAAAATTTTATCCATTTTAGTCTCAAAACATTTTTATTCCTTTATAAGTTGGACATTTCAGCCAATTCGGTCATCCTCAATAGTACAATTTTAGAATCAAATCATTTAAAAAAACTACTTCATGCAGGCTATTCTGCCCAGGTCATTTATACCAGTCCACAAATTACCCAAATTAGTCAAATTTTCCCATTTAAATAAAAATTAAAATTATTTATCAGTCAACAGTTTGTAATAAATTTTACCTTTTTAAAAAATAAAAATAACTTCAATACTAATACTAATTAAAACTACTTAGTATTAATTAACTCTAATTACTACTAATATTCAGCACTAATTAATACTACTCAAGCGATATACACCAAACTTGGCAGTGGTTTAGTGCTCTTTAAACTGCGCCAAAGGGCATAAATTAAGTCTAATTGAACAAATTAGAACAGGAGATATAAAATAAAATGTGTGAGTTTGTTTCCCCTATTTGAAATCCATATTTCGGACATTAAATCAACTTTAAATTGATGTAGGCTGAAAGAAAAGACATTAAACTTTACAACAGTTCTATTAAGATTGGAATTGGATAAAATGCAGAGGAGTTATGAACGATTTTATAAGCAATAGTCGCTGGAAGAAAAACAAAAAAAATCCTCGTAATAAATCTTGAAGGTTTTAAATCATGGCCGAAACGTTGGCACTAATAAATAAATTTTTACTTATTTGTGTTCTTAACTGACCGCACCCTAGTCATCTTATATATATTATCCATGGTCAACTATCGACTCATCATTATGCAACCTAAAATTGTTAGACTGCAAGCTTGTTGCATCTTTAATCATGTAAATTAATATTTTTTTTACTGTAAATAAAGCTCTATTGTGTTTGGGCCCAGAGATGGGCAAAAATTAGTTGTATTTGAAACTAATAACTAAAATTGCCATGGATACGACCCTTATTCATGAATGAATCATTGATAAATAAATATCGTATCCATGGCAATTTTAGCTATTAGTTTCAAATACAGCTGATTTTTACTCAACTCTGTTTAGGGCCAATTGAGCTGATTTATTTATTTTTGGATAAATTAAAATTTCATGTATAATATGACAGTAATTTTTATTTTTACATATGTATTGAAGAAAATGGAGGGTAGGACGAAGAAATATGCAAGCGTTGTCTACAAAAATCATCAAGCTATTAGAGGATGATGAGTTGAATGGTCGTAATAGTCCTTGTTCTGTGGTTAGTTTTCCTCTCTCGCTGGATAACAGGATTGAAGACATAGATGGGAATAGTGAGTGGATCAGGACAGCCCACATTAAGAATTCTGATGTAAATGAGCAAGATAGGTAATTTATTAGATGTATTCATAGTTACTTCATATTATTTTATTTCACGTTTTAAGAAAAATTTGAATATATATTAAACTTAGTACATATTTTTATACAAATTCAATCGATTTTGTGTACAGCATTATTTCCCAAAGTGTGGTACACTCTAGTGCTCAGTGAGGATGCCCATATTTGGTTTTAAATGCTAAATGTTCTGAAATACATTTTCATATCTCCGTGATGTTGATTTTACAATATTTGTAGAGATTTAGTAAAAAAAAATAAATAGACTTGGATATGCTTCATAGTTTAAAATTAACAACCAGAGAACCAAATTATGATGATCTATCATATCAGAGTATATAATTTCATCCTCATTGATCCTAATAAATTCTGTTCATAATATAACATTTATTATAATAAATTAACATGAATAAAATTTATTATACTATTATAATAACTAGAGACTGGATTTTCATGTAATTGCTTCTTGTACTATATAAAAAAAATTTTTATATGATAAATTTTTCAGAACACATGATAATCTTAGGAAGGAACTACCTAATGGTGGTACTTCAATCATTACTTTAAATTAGAAGATCCCCTAGTAATCTTCTTTTCAGACAGCTCGGAATATTATCAGGAATCCCATTATATGGGATCTTAACCTCCTACAATGAAGGATGGGAGGTTAAGAACTCAATGGGTTTGTGTTGGTAAGGATTTTGGAATGAAAGGAGGTATGTCTATTTTGGACCAAATCTGCAACAAATGAGATGTTGAGGTCTTAATGTATGGGTTTATTTGTGACGTAATGAGGAGCATCTAGGATTTGACAGAGGATTTTGGATTGCAAGGATAACGCATGGGAGGGATTTGATGGTTTGGATATTAAAAAGTAAAAAATTATTTCATGATATATATATATGTAATTGACCCTATAATTTCATATATGAAGAAGATAGTCAGGGTTGTGGTCAAAAAGAACATAAATAGTTTATACAGAAGTCAAAGTGAGAGTGAGTAACTGTATGTGAATAAATGTTATATTTGTTTTGTTATTCACTCTGACTTTGACTTACGTCAAAACAGCCCTGACGAAGCCCTGCAATCTAAATCTAGAAAATGAAAGTGAAGCTATGTCTTTTATATTATCAATAGCTGTTAACAGTAGGTTCACTCTTAAATATTTTATTTATGTTAGTTTATTTCAATTTATATATGTTTATGATAAGGATAATACAGTGGATATAATTACTTCACATGCTCTCAAATGAGCTTTCTAATTGTAATCTTCCAGGAAATGTGTAGTTTTTGAGTTACTCATAAAACAACATTCTTTTTATGTTTTAAAAATGATTTTTTAAACATAAATCAATAATGGTATGGAATAAATAAATAAATTAAACTAAGGTGTGGGCAAATATGATTTAAAATATGTGAAAATTTACTTTGTTCATTTTCGTAAAAATTTTCATATTTTTTAAATCATATTTAGTCACACCTTGGTTTCCTTTTATTTCACGTTACCTATTTTCTTACTTTGTTACATCATTTTAGTG
>NW_027106417.1:277724-279827 GCF_000696795.3 Halyomorpha halys | reverse complement strand
CAGAGAGACAAAAAACAATAACAATGAACCATATGTAACTAACTAGGGGGTTTTTGTTTTCCAGTGCCTCCTATAATACATAACAAGTACAAGCCTTTCAAACCCAGCCTTATTGCACCATAAGGTGAACCACTATTACAAATTTCATTTTCATATCATAGACATAGCTGTTTTTGAGATTGTGTGATCACTATATCATTAAGTAAGATCAGTTTGTTCTTTTTGTCCATATAGATTTAAAAAATATGCGAATAACTCTTATTAATGATTTGTATTTATTTACACTTTAATATTGATATATTGACTAAATTACATATACATTACTTTGTTCTAATGTTTTAAATTAGTTTTTAAACTCAATCGTTGCTAATTTTGTTTTTTATTACTTTTTGTGAGTTTTGATTATGTTTATAATTTGGTTTTTAAAAGGTTATGTTTTCATCCATTAACACACATATTTTTACCACATTATCACGTCTTATTGTTTCTTATTTATAAAGACATGATTATTTTCTTATTCAATAGCATTTTATTTGCTTTTTAGTTAATTTATAATCCCTCCTCCAATTTCTTTCTTTGTTGGAGACTGATTCCAGGTACATCAGTAGTATATTTGAATACTTGAGCTGTCTTATAGTATTTTTGGAGTTTTTTTTGTGCATATTTTATGTTGTTTTTTTAATATACATTTAATGTTTTGTTTGTTTTTATTGCATATTATAACAGCATATTCTGAGGATTTTCCCTGCATAAATTTAGCCTTCGATTATAACTCTTTTTAAAATGAGGCATTGGTGTATAAATATTATTTCAAAAATTCATGTTATAATTCAAAATCTGTTTCATAAATTTACTTTAAGGAAGTGAGAAAAAAAAAAAATATGTATAACATTTCACAAACACAAGTTTTTTCATTGTTACAATTTTATTTGTAGACGCTCTCCATTATTTACGGGAAGAATGCTGAGTAGGAATGGTTTTTCGGATGACATCCAGGGTTCTAGACAAGCACTTCCTTATGAAGTCAGATGTAATGCTAACGCATCTCGGCTCTCCATCCGTGATCGCTTAGAACCACTTAGAACTAATATGGAACGTCCAGAATTTGATATACCTCCTCATTTAGATTCACCTGGCATTGATACCCATCGCCACTTAGAATCTCCTAATGTCAATATCCAGCAACGCATGGAAGCTCCAATGGATATCAGATCGAGAGAGCCTATTGGTGTCGCGGTTCCTGCACAGCAATCGGCCTTTCGTCAGAACCTGCCGAACGAGGAACTTCCTTCTCACTTACACCCTAGATTTATCAGGTCTGTACAATAGTCTTAATTTAACAGTTAAAGTTATAAACTTCTTTTTCTTCTTGTCGTTTCATTGTAATTAAAACAGAATTATTTTAGTTAGCAAAGAGAAAGGTAAAATAATTAAAAATTGTATAATATATTTTTATATGTACATTTCCAGAAAGTAAGAGTACTGTAGTGCTGTGAGAATTTATTTTTTCAAAGTTTGGCATCACTAAGAGGTAGCGGTGGTTCTCTTGAACATGAGCTTCTGAGACCCACATCAATATCAAAACTCGTCCCATATTGTCCATTTCTATGGAATATGTCAATATGGAATCCCCCAGGAATATTTATGCTGGCATTTGTTCCTTCTCGGGGAAGGAAAAACTCGAACTGAAATGTTTGGCAGTAAGAGTAGGGTTATAGCCAGAGTTGGGCAAAAATTAGCTATAGCTCTCATGAATACGATATGTATTTATCAATGGTTCATTCATGAATAAGGGTCGTATCCATGGCGATTTTAGCTATTAGTTTCAAATATGGCTAATTTTTTCCCAACTCTGGTTATGGCACCCCCTGCTTCCAAGTCACAGGATGCCATACCTCTTCTTCTCCTTCTAAGCAAAAATGACACTAAGGAATGGAGATTAGAACACGCCTCTTGAAGGTAATGGGGATTTCCCACATTAACGTAATTATCTGTAAAGCTGTTCATTTAATCATAAAAGTGAAGAGAATATAAGTTGTAGTAACTATTTCCAATAATTTGGCATTGCTATGTACTATGGCAGATTTACTTGGGATGCCAGGA
>NW_027106417.1:271961-272289 GCF_000696795.3 Halyomorpha halys | reverse complement strand
ATTACTTATTAGTTAATTTATACTTATAGCTGCTGATGCCGTGGGATGTAGTGCCGTAGGTATCTTCTGTTTCATAAGGGATGTCCAGGTCTCGTTGCCCTTCTCACGACTTCGTCTGGTCGAAGTGCATCCTCTAAGTCCTCCCCCGTCTAAGCCTTCCTGTTGAGTGTGTCCGTCTGCTCTTCTAAATTTCCTCTGTATTTTTCTCCCACTTCCCTTTTGGGGCGTTATCTTATTTTTAAATCTCTTCTCTGATTGGTAATTGATGTCCGAAGACTCCCGAGGCAGGCGTCCCCCTCCTCAGGACTGAGGATGTGTAAAAAAAGTT
>NW_027106417.1:266700-271365 GCF_000696795.3 Halyomorpha halys | reverse complement strand
AATAAGTTGGTGTAACCTATTTTTTTATTATTTATTTTTTTATTTTATTTTTTCTGCCCACTTTGTAACGTATTATTTCACTTCTTAAACTTTTTCTTACACATTTGTCGTCCCCCTCTTATATACGTTTCCTCTTTTTAACTGTTAAATACCCATGACACTTTGTCATCTTCCGGTATTTCGTTATCCTTGTACATATATATATTTTTTTTTAACATTTTCCAAAAACCATTTGTCATCACCCTCTCATATGCTTTCTTCCTCTAAATATTTTCTACTTTTTATTTTTTACCCTCTCGTAACGTTTCCTCTTAAAAACACTTAGTCATTCTTGTAACGGCTTAATTTGGAGTTTGTCCGTTATTGGCGCAGTATACCATTAGGTGTTTGATTTCCAATCTAACAGGTTCGTTTTATTTTTTTTCCTTACTTTATTTTACCACCCTTTCGTTTCTCCACTTTTCTCCATTTTCCTTACCTACGTTATTAGTTATGTTCACTATATTATTATTGTTGTTTTCAAAATTATCATTATTGTTGTTCTCCTATTCATTTCTGCGGCAGCAACTCTCAACTGTCAAATATTCCTTACCAGATGCCACATCTATGGAATAGACCTTATCTTCTGGCATCACTCGCCCTCGAAATGTACCGCCTCTATTATACCTCTTCCTCCAAGACCTTTAAAGATATTCCATGGCCTTCTAAATCAAAATCTTCTGCCTAATATTCTATCTTGCTGATATTATTTATTGATTACAATTTTATATTGTAGAATTTAAATTAAACGTATTAAATTCAACAATATAAAATTATAATCAATATTGGACATGGGATTATGTTTGGAAGGCTGTGGAATATCCTTATAAGTCCATATAATCACAGCCATCTTGGTTAACTTTTATTACCTCCTCCTCTACCATGGAAGTTTGAGTCCTTTAGTTTGTACTTTAATGTATAATCAAAAATATTTGTTCCTGAGGGTGGTGTCTTAGCCAAAACATTGAACATTTTATTAATTAAAATTGATGAGGTGGTATTGCCTTTTAAATTAATAAACATTTTGTTATGTACTTAGTCATTTTCACTCTACAAGCATTTTAAAAATTTAAGCATGAATAATACTCATTTTATTTACAATTTGTTTTCTTAGATAAAGTTATTGTTCTATGTTAAAAGAGAAGTTAATTTATCTGGTTGATATGAATGTCATATGATAGAGCGACTATATTTTTAAATGTAACTTAACTATTCATTTTTCAGGGATCAGTATGATGAATACAACAATGATAGATCTTCAAGAAATTGGTTTTCAAATCCTTCTCAGAGACCTCGTTGCTTTAGACGATCGCTGTATTATCCTCCTGGTTACAGTAGTTCACCCAATGAGGATACGGTTCAACGGCAGAGACGATGGCCTTGGTTAAAAACATCAGTCGAGGATTCTGAGAATTCTCCAGACTATACTGGCCATTACATGAGGTAATATTTATTTAGTTTAGCTATATAATTCATTTTATTTGGAAGGAAGATAACCAATTTTGATTAATAATCCATGTGAATAATCTATAATCTTATAATACATGTAAACAATTGACCATATAATTTCAAATTATGAAGAAGATGGTCAGGAGTGTGGTCTTATATACCAAATAGTTGTTAACGGTTTTTATTCTCGTTTGACCGCACACCTGGCTATCTTCTTCATAATTTTGATTGTAATTTCTTTTATTCATAAAAACTTTTAATTTAGTGAACTACTGCCTATAATTATTTTGAAATTACAAGTTTTTGTATTATGACAAAATTCTGATGGATGATAATGATGAATTAGAAGTTTGATTTTTTAAAAGCTAGGACATATAGGTAAAAAGAAAAATATGGTCTTCACATCTTCCATTTACTACCCTATTCCAAGATGAAATTAATCCTTGTATACTTCAATACAGCATTTTATAACCAGTTCCCTTTGTTATTAATAATTAACAATGGTTAAATTCAAAATATTAAAGAATTAGATGAATAACTAAAGTAAAATATAGAGATTTTTTTTTTTTTTTATGACCCCCGCCCTAGTCATTTCTAACATACAGGGGGATTATCTACATGTTACCACACTATTCTAACACCATGGTAAGGGGTCAAGTTTTTATTTTGTGGGACCACCACAGAAATCAAAGTTGACTTCTCAGGCCAGATTTGAACTGGTGTTGTCACAGTTCCCAGGCTGCAAAGACCTGTGCTGTGGAGAGCCCTAAAAAATAGAGACTGAAGTTGGAATCGGAAAAAGCCAAGACTGACCGATCTCTCCAACTGTTGTATTATTGGCTTGGAAAAAATTAATATTTAATATTTGTTATTTCCTTCTTGAGAAACCCTAAAATATAAATTTTTAGACCAACAGAAAAATAAATGTTTTTTATTTAAAAAAAAAAGGAAAATTTCTTTTATTTAGGGCTCAAATGCCTAATTTTTTAATCACTTTGTGGTGCCAAGATTATTATCGTCTTCAGCGGCAATAGTTGACATTGGCGGAGAGAGTGTTTGAAATGGGTTTGCCACTGACAAAATTATTATCAACATTTTTATTTCTCTTGTATATTTCTTTCAAATCTATTTTTATTTATAATTCATTTAATGTTTCATTATTTTACATTTGTTTTAGTGGCAAAACCATTTGAAACCTCTCGCCATATGATCAATTACTTACAATTAATTAATAATGAAGAACTTGTGTGTTTTTTTGTTATATAAAAAAACTGAATGTTTATGTTTATTATAATTGTGATCGTGTTGTTTTAATTTCAAATATGAACATTGTTGTTTAGATAATAAAGACCTAAAGATTCATCTTTAGTATTATACAATAGGAACACGCAGTAAAACTTTTAATTTTTTAAAAATCTTTCATTAGTGGTTGTAGTAAACAATGAATACTTAACAACATGTTATAAAATATGAAAGAATTTAGCATTCCTATTTACATGGTTGTTATGTCAATAGTCAGATTTTATTCTTGCTTATCTATATATAAATCATATTTTCATCCTAACTAATAAAGAATTTTAAAACATACAAGACTAATTTCATCCCTTAGTAATAAATACTCTGGATTTAGTTTCTTTAATATACGCTGGATAGCACACCTAATCTGGCATATCTTAGTCCCTATTAGAACAGATAAGCTTCGTTCTTCAGTATTTATTTTCTTTTTGGTTGTTAAAAAAAATATGCATATTGTGTTATCTGTGATATCATTAATACTAAACCAAATTGGCATATCTGCAAATCCCTGATAGATTTTTGTTTGAATTATGTTTACAGATTTAAGGTTGTAGCTACTTACTAATTTGGATATAGATCAATTATATATGTCACGAATTCAGTAATTTTTAGCATTCAGAAGAAAATTTAAAAAAAAAATTTTAAATGCAACAAAGTCCATATATCAAAATTTGTAGTTATGCCACTTTGGCTTTGTACCAACGATATGGTATTTATAAAATAAATTTGATTATAGGAGAGATTACAGTGTTGAAAGATTTGCTGCGAGAGATGCTTATTTGCCTTCTGGTCAGAGACATTACGAGCAGTCTGAATACAATCGTACACAGTACTTTGATCATGATGGAAATTACCCAAGGGAATCTAGATCAGAAATATCATTACCCAATCATGAAGTCAAGAACTATTCCGATTATCGACCAGAATCCTATGACATGAATTATAACAGCCGGAGGTAACTATCTCAAACAAGTACCTTTTCAACTTATTTCCGTAAAAGCTCATGATAGATGCTTGTAAATTTTATACAGGCTGTCTCCATTTTATGTTTCTCATTTTTATGTCATTTCAAAGTTTCGTCATCAATCAATTTATATTTATACCAGGAATGTGTCAAATTATATTCACTGGGAGAAAAAAAAACTGTATCTTTCATTTTTTTTTTTTATCGAAGAAAGCTGTTAAAAAGTCAATATAAATTGAAAATAAATTGAATTAAAAATAAAAAATTGTCGGTGGATGTAGAACATTACGATCTCAGGCTCTTCTCTTTAGCAAATGCACCAAATGAGTTTGTGGGTTGAGTTATAGTGGACGAACCACCATGTACCACAGGAACACTGAGTTAGCCGCTGTGAGTACCTCTGAATATGGAACGCTGTCTGTACTTTATCTTGTGTGCTAGTTTGATTTAGTACCTAAATATCGATTCTGCCTGCAATGGTGAATTTAAAATTGCTCATCACCAATTTTCTGTATATGCTTATTTCACTTATTGAAAAAGATAATAGAAAGTGGTGGTAGAAAATGAAAATAAATCAAGAAAAATAAAGTTTTAAGATTTGCTCTTAAAAACAATTTGAAATGAAATAGATGAAAACTTTACTAGAATGTGACTAGAGGATTTTCAGTTTATATTGAATATTGTTATTACGGCTATAATTGAGAGACAAGACACATTTTGAATCTGTGTTTATTAGCTAGATTTAAAAAAAAAAATTAGTGAGTGTTATATTATTGTTTATTTAAGTAATTATGAAAACTAGACTTGAATATTCAACTAAAGACAAAACAAGACATCGACAAAGCTATAGAAAAACTCACAGAATCAGTAAGAACAAGTATAAATGACAACACTTATAGAACTAGTAAAATGAATAA
>NW_027106417.1:260619-266050 GCF_000696795.3 Halyomorpha halys | reverse complement strand
CCTATACCCCATCCTAGATTCCAATCATATAATCCCAGATCACCAGTTTGGATTCCGAACATCCCACTCCACTATCCAGCAATGTCATCGTGTGGTGGACGTTATCTCATCTTCTTTGGAGTGCGGAATGTACTGTGCAGGAGTCTTTTTCGATATAGAGCAGGCTTTTGATCGAGTCTGGCACCCGAGACTGCTTTACAAACTCCGTAAATTCCTACCTCCTACATATTTTCTCATCATCCGTTCCTTTCTTAATTTTAATTTATAACTGCACTACAAACCCGTTAAGGGGGAGCAAAACATAGCTGGTTAATCTGTAGTGTATATAAGGATAAAAACTGCAATTTTAATCTAACTCACGTATCATATAAAGATTAAACTGTAATCAGAACTAATATAAAAGTGATGTAGGTTAATTTTTTTATAAAATGAAATTTATTATACCAATTTCAGATTATTTAAAAAAAATTCTACAAATATGTGATTTAGTTTAATTGAGAGAAAACAATCTTTAAGTTTTTAATAGTTATTTATCTTTCAAAAATTCAGTTCATTTGGAAATTGTGATGAGGCCAGACATTTCTCCCCATATATCTTCTTTTTTTTAATTACCCAGGTGGATAAAACAATCATTCTGAGACAATTTTGACTTAAAGAGTAAATAAATAAAATAAGTTTGCAAGAGATAAATAAATATAACACCAACTGAAGATGATTGACAGAAAGGAGTGAAGGAAAGTTGAATCATTCGGGTTGGTTCTACCCCACTACTAAAATCGTTTTGATTCACCAACAACCTGTTCAGCTTGGTCCGCCCCGTACTTATCTCATTAAAACAGACATTCAAATATACTCTTTTGGTGTGTTTGCTCCTGTAATGCAGCCTTAAGGAGAAATCATAGCATCAAAAATAACGAGAGGGGATCTCCTTCGAGAGATTGTGTCATGTCTTGGATTGACCAATATACTCACTATAAGTAAATGTTTAAAAGGTAAGATAAATAAGGCTACCCTCAGGTAAGAGGGGCTCTCATGCCGTTTTCTAATTTTAGCCAGTTTTCAATATTGTTTGATTAAACTAATTTTTTTTTTTTTATCAGTCTCCTTTTCCCTTGTTTAACTAATTAAACATCACTATTAATTTAAACTGCACTGTTTCAAGAACAACTACTATATATTATTTAATAAAAACTTAAAAAGTGCTTCATGAGATAGAATGTTTGAAAATAACATGATATTATTGGTGCTCAACATCGTTTTAACAAGAGCTCAGTTGTGGTTAGGGATTAAGGTTTATGAAAGGGCCAGTGCAAAGGATGGTGTGCTGTTGTGGATGAGAACATAAGAAATATCATTTCATCTTGCCTATAATATCCTATATATTTTTAAGCTATTTTTATAGGCTTGGTTGCAATTTATTCTTTTTGTTTGTATTGCAGGGATGATGGTCCATTTGATTGGTCCTTCTCTCAAGTTGAATCTTACGGCCCATCTTTCTCTCCACGGAGGTTCTACAGCTCACGGCCTTTGCCTTATTCATCAGGTTCTACACATCCACCTCACAGTTCTGTGATGGATAATCCAAGGTTCAGAAGTCTAATGGAGGAATCAGGAAGGCCTTCGAGTAATTGGGAGGGTTCTCATGGTCGAAACTACCATTGCTCATACCAGGAGAGGTAAGGATGTTAACCACAGGAAGCAACACAAAATGGGTCAAATTTTAATTGTACATCTGTTATAACATTACTGTATTTGCCCAAATATAGGTTAAGGTTTTTTTCTGAAAGAGTTTCCAGTAAAATGAATGGTCAAATTATATTTGAATTAATCTCATAAAATTTTAGGTTGATCTAATTCAAAGCCTTAAACTTCATAGATTGTTTTAATTTCTAATGTCATGATGGGATACTAAATTCAATTCATATCAATAATAAATAAAAATCATTCTGCTAAAACACATTTTGGTGAGAGAAAAAAACAATGAAAAAATTTGTTCAAAATGGGCTTAGGTATAATTATAATGTTCAAGAAAAATGGTATCTTTATAATGAGAGTTGAGATTGATAATTAAGATTATATAGAATCAACACAGAAGAATACTTGATTCTGAAGCCATTTATAGCCAAGAAAGTTTTGGTGTCACCTTAGCAACCTCAAATCTCCCGTGACACCAGTTTTAATCAGGCCTGGGTGGTTTGACTTTTATTTTGTGGTGGTCCCGCAGACTTATAACTTGACTCTTCCGCTTTGGTTTGAATAGGTAGGTGGTCACCCATAGAATAACCTAACTGTATGTAAGAAAGGACCAGGTTAATGGATTAAAAAAAAATAATAACTGATGTAAATGAGACTTAGATTTAAGAATGCTAAGTAAGTAAGTAAGTTTCTGTTTAAACTACTAGTTAAGTAAGTTTAAACAGAAAAACAAGTTTTGCTATAATTTAAAAGCTTTATTATGCGATGCCATTTATCTAAGTCCAGAGATGGACAAAAATTAGCTATGGTTGAAACTAATAGCCAAAATTGCCATGATACGACCGTTATGCATGAGTAAACCATTTATAAATAAATATTTTATCTAAGTATAAATTTCAACTATCGCTGAATTTTGCCCAACTCCGTCTAAGTTGTACCTTACTTAAGCAATCTTGTTTACTTTTATATTCTGTTTTGTGAATTCAGACTTTATTCTCCTATTAGTTTCTTATTATTTAACATTATTTTTTTATATTTAGACATTACTTTTTCATATTTTTCCCTAAAAATGTTGTTTAAAATATGAATGGGTCGACCTATATTCGTGCAAATATGGTGTTTTAAATTTTGTAATATTTTATAACACATTTGTAGTTTTTACTACTCTATTTATTTTACATACAGTATATCATACTGCGTATAATTATGAGGTTTTTTGGTTTTGAATGTGTTCAATTTTTATATATAGCATTTTTTTTTTTAATGTTAGATCAATATACCTTAGTGCATACTTGTAGTTGTCACCACATTTAAGTATCGATTGTGAAAAATAATATTTTTCGAATTTGTCACTTTTATTTATTTAACAGAAAATTTTTTGAAAAACAAAGTCTTGTAAATACAATTATAGGGTTGAGAGAAGTCTAAATGTCCAGAGAGAAATGCCTTATTTGGTCATGCTGCCCTAATACATAAGGTTGCTACAGTACACAGCTTTACCCATCAATCCATGACTTTTTTGTTTTTATTTTTGTTTATCCCCCTCCCTTGCCATTTCTGGCGGGAGCAGTGGGGTAGTGCGCTGTGGTTCGCGCATGCCACTGCTCCCAAGGATCACCAAATTTGTTTTTATTCTTTTATTAATTATTCAATTATTAATTTTTTCTTTTTTTTTTTTTACTGTGGTGCAGCCCAGCGCTAGGTTTAGCGCCTTACTGATGGAGCTGCACCTTGTCCACTGCATCCGTCTGGGTGCCTCCTGCAGTTACCAGGCTGGTCCAGCCCTCCTGGTCTCAGTCTGAGTCGGCTTCCTCATCTTCTGGTGGCTCGCCAATGTTGGGCGGTCAAGTCATTCCCATCGTGAAATGAGTGGAACCTTCCACCCGTAAATGAACTCCTTGAAGAAGGGATAATTCTTGACTCGCGAGGGTGTAAATCCCGGTCTTTCTTGACAGCCTGGCTCGGTGTCCTTCCATGGCAGAGCAATCTATTATTACGTGTTCTGCTGTTTCAGGAACTCCACACGTTGGGCACTGGGGGTCGATGTTCTTACCAAAGCTCTGCAGCTTTCCCCGAAAAATCGAAGATACAATAGTCACTTCAGTAGATCAGTTTGAAAAAAAATAAATAAATAAGTTTAAAAAGCAAACTAATATATAAATTTAAAAACATATGAGTTACATGAAATGAATAAATAAATTAAAACACAAATAATCAGGTAAAAAAGCTAAACAAAAAAAACTTAATGAATAGTATCAGAGCTAATTTCCATGCAGGTGATGGTGTACGATCCCCAGGGAGTCCAAAATATTATTTTCCACCAAGATCACTATATTCTTGATGCTAACCCCAAGGTCTTCTAAGAAGCTCCTTGTTTTATTTGGTATTGTTCTGTGAGATCCAAACCAGAGGCCTCTCGTGGCGAACTCTCTCTCCCAAGGTCTTTGAAATTTTTCAGTAAGGAAAGGGATACATTTTTCATAAATTTTCTTCCTTTCCCTTTCCACCCGCCTGTTCGAGGTATTTGCATATCTCAAGGATCCATCATTGTCAACACAATTAACCTCATCGAAGCCGGTGAAATCTTTTTCACTAATACCCTGCCACCTGCATTTGGCCCATTCTTTAAAAGCATTCTCTCGCAACGACTGCCATAAAGGTCAATAAGAGAAAAATTCACAATGGAGAAGTTCAAAAGTCGTTCACATTCGTTACATAAATGTGATGATGTAATGAATGATGATTCTAGATATTGATAAATTTTAGATCAATAGGATTGTGACTATTAGAATTTATTGTATACATATACATAAAAACATACAATACATAAAACATCATTGTAGCATCTAAATGTTTCAATGAATTCATTTAATAGATTAAGAACAATGTAATAAATTATGCTGTTAGTTAAAATTTTAGATTTTATGTTATGGAGATGAAATGTGTACAAACTGTCTTCAAAATATTTTTATTTTTAGTTTAATTTAATTTTTGTTAAATAAAGAACTCATTCCAGATAATTAAAACTTTTATTGTTACTGTTGGTTCTACTGTTTTATAATGTTAAAAATCAAATATGTGAACTATGTTTTCATTCCTTTTCTTCATAACAAACTTTTTTATGATGTAATCTAAAAGATACTTCAAAATAAAAATTATACTTGACTCTTACTTTTCCGAAACACCTGTAAAAAAAGAAAATTGAAGATTCAATTTGAAGTATACAAGTCTTTCTCAAAATGAAGAAACCTCTATGACTATTGAAGAGTTTATCCAGTTTACTGATGGCTCAGAATGAATGATGTTATCCTAACTTGAGGAAATTTTGGCATTAAAAAAGATACTAATGAACCAATGTATACACCAAGTATCTAAACATTAGATACCAGATCTTTGTGCTGTAATAAGACACCCAAAATGGTGCAATAAAAACTCAAAATGTGTATAAAAATCCCTAATCCAGAAATAATCAACTTTATTATGTAATTTATAATATTAGTATATAGAAAGTTTACCTAACCTTGTTTGAATTAAATTACACTTACTAAATACTCTCCAAATTTATACAAACATACATAAAACACAGAATTACTCTGAATAATATCCATAATTTAAGAGCTTTAAGAAACAATTGTATTAAATGATTTTATATTCCTATTATGAAGGCATTTCCATTTAAGAAAATATATGGAAGGCATTATGTAGAAAGAAGTGTTTAAAGATATTCTTCACATCA
>NW_027106417.1:255861-259676 GCF_000696795.3 Halyomorpha halys | reverse complement strand
CGAGTACAAAACGAAAATGCTAGCGATTTTAAGATCCCATATCGATTTATTTTGATTTTTTATGTCATATGAATATGATATAAATATGAAAATGCTATCGATTTTAAGATTGCCTTTTGATTTATTTTAACTATACTGATTTCTAATATATTAGGGTCATCTTATATGTTTCTTAAGACGCAGCAAACTAAAATGCTATCGATATTATGACCCTTGCGTATCGATTTGTAATAACTTTTCCGATCTCAAACATATTAGTGTCCTTTTGAATTTTCTAAGATGCAGAAAACATACAAATGGATTAATATATATAAAGGGGGATATAAGAAGGAACCCAAAGAAAGGTTAATATAAATCGATGCGCGATTTTAAAATAAATAGCATTACCATTTTCTGCATCTCTTAAAACACATAAAGGGACCAGAGTACATTGCAATCTGAAAAAGTAAAATAAATCTATACGCGATCTAAAAATCGATTGCATTTTCATATTCTGCATATCCCAAAACACATAAAGGGATCTTAAGATGTTAGAAATCAAGAAAGTTAAAATAAATCGATACGCGATAATTAAATCGACAGCATTTTCATATTCTACATATCCCGAAACATATTAGGGGACCTTAACATGTTAGAAATCTGAAAAGTTAAAGTAAATCAATAGTATTTTCGTATAAGATGGTCAGGGTTGCGGTCAAAAAAAGAACAAATAGTTTATAACTATTTATTGTCCGACGTTTCGCCCCACTTTTCAGGGCTGTTCAAAGCGGAAGGTTGGACATATTATGGTTCAACCTGTCGCTTTGAACAGCCCTAAAGAAGTCCTGAAAAGTGGGTCGAAACGTCGGACAATAAATAGTTATAAACTATTTGTTCTTTTGTTGAATAAATCAAAAGGCAATCTTAAAATCGATAGCATTTTCATATTTTGCATAACAAAAAACATATAGATGGACCCTAGTATGTCAGAATTCAGAAAGTTTAAAATAAATCGATACGCGATACTAAAATCGATAGTACTTTCATTTTTTATATATCTCAAATATAAAGGGACCCTAAAATGTTTTAAAATAAATCGATACGCGATACTAAAATCGATATTATTTTCAAATTCTACATATCCCGAAATAAATAGGCAATGAATAGTTATAAATTATTTGTTCTTTTTTTGACCGCAACCCTGACCATCTTATATTCAAGTTTTACGGTCAACTATATATATTTATATATACAATAGTATTTTCATATTCTACACATCCCAAAACATAAATGGACCCTTATATGTTAGAAATCAGAAAAGTTAAAATAAATCGATACGCGACCTTAAGATCGATAGCATTTTCGTTTTCCGCGTGTTAAGAAACATATAAGAGGGCCCTAATATATTAGAAATCAAAAAAGTTAAAATTAATCTATACGCGGTTATAAAGTATATTTATGTACCGCCATAGGCCTGAAAGACAAAAAATGTTGTCTTTATACGAATACAAATGTATTCGGATGGTTAATCATTCAATTTTTTCGAATAAGAGATTATTCGTCCATAAAATTGACGAATACAAAAGTATTCAACTGGTTATTCGAATTGTTTTGACCGAATAATTGATTATTCATGCAAAATAATGACGAATAAAAAAGTATTCGGATGGTTAATCATATGTTTTTGTACAAATAATTAATTATTCGAGTAGAAAATTCACGAATAAAAAAATATTCGTTTCTCGTTAGTCGAATAATATTTGCCCAACTATGATTACATTTGAATAAACCACTAAGCAAAACACTAACTATAAATCAATGAAGGAAAACTATTTTATTTAGAAGCTTAATTTAAAATATAGTGATATATAAATATTGATCAACCCAATTAATAAAATAATGTCATTGTTTTTTTAAAATCTCAAAATTGCAGGCTAATTGCTCTTGTCAAACCTTTTTTTAATAATTTATATCCTAGATTTAAAAAACTTTTTTACAAACAACTTCCCTCTTTCACTTATATTTACGTATACTTGAGAATGGCCTGAGGGCCGAAACGTTGGAGAATTTAAAAAGAAAAAAAGGATCAAAATTCTGTAAATTGATAATAATTCCTTGCTTGTGTTTACTAGTTCTTTTTTTTTAAGGCTGAATTTGACTCTTCGTGTGTTAATCAATATATTGCTTTTCCTCAACATTTTCAATTTTAAATTACAAATTAAATAAGAAATAATAATTAAAATGAATAAATATTGGGATACATTCACCTATATTTGTATATTATGAGAAATATATTTCAAGCATTAAGTTTTATGCCACAAAAATTAAAATTTGGCCCAAAAAGCTCTAAACGTGCAAAATTGTGGGAAAAAAACCATTACATGTAATATAAAATTAGTGTTATTTGAATGTCTAGTCTTAAATTGATATACCGGGTTTAATGAAAATCCGAAGAGCCGTTTTCGAAAAAATATGAAAAATTTATTTTATAAATTGGTCTGTCGATTATATCGAAGAAGCACATCCCAGGGATATGCCCGTCTTAAATCTATAATTTCAGTTTTTTAGAACTTATAGTTTTTGAGCTAGACTGACAAAACAAACCATTTTGCGAAACTTGGCTATTTGAACTCAGGGGACCTCAGAATGTGTATTTCAGTTGAAAACTGAAATTTTGTATGATCGCAATTCTCCCCCTTACTTTATATTCCATGTATAATTAAGTTATAGTAAATGTATCATACATTCTGTTTTATTGTTACAGATTTGAGGTAGATTGATAGTTGAACTCGAGAAATAATTTATGTTTAAATGAGGTTAATGAAGAGGTTTTAGGATGGATTTGAGTAAGTGGGTAGTGGTTTCTGAACGAGGTAGCACGGATTATAAAGGATATCTTGAAGAAAACCATTCTGTGAGAAGGGATACACAAGTTTGTGAGTTGGGATCTCATATTTAAGGAATGTATACGAGATATATATAGGAGATATATATGAGATATAGAGGAACGGGGTGAAGTAATCAAGGATAAGGGAGGATTTTTAGTTTTTAAAGCTCTGAAGAGATACAAACCAAGGAAGTATTTCCGAGGGAAAAGAGGGTGAAGACATTTAAATTCAGCGTACTAACTGGAGACATGATAGCCTCTAGTGACCCCTGAGATGAATCTAATTAAACAATTCATTAATCTCTTAAGTCTCATATCTTGACTACCAGACAATCCACCTTAAACAAGACAGCCCTAATCAAAGTGGGAGGTAACTAGAAAGAAGCTGATGGGTTTTGAGGTATAGAATCTCGGCATCTTAGGAATATTGATAGAAACGGCTTTTCAGGTAATTTGGGAAATATGGTCATTCCAGGATAGGCGATTTTCAAAAGTCACTCCATGATTTTCAAGTGAGGTAAGGAATTGGGGAAATGAATAGGATCGAGGTAGTGTAGGAGTAAAGATAGGAATTTAGCAGTTACTTGAAACTGTAGCAGCGCCACCTATGAGCGAGGGGAAGCACTTACATCTTTATTGCTTTCCGACAGAGAGCATCACTCATGCTTTTTTTTAAAACTTCTATAAAATGTCAAAAATATCATTTTCAATATCATAATTATAAACAATATTTGTATGTATTTTCTCCTTTTACTATACAACTTTGATATACTTATTTCAATCACAAACAAATAATATATTATAATATTATCACAAAAAAAAACAACATATTTTAACCAAAATAAAATAAAAATATAAAATTTGTATAAAAAAATTGTCACAGTATCTAACTTTCAGCGGCGCGATTTAGTGGTGCTCCAACGCACTACTACACCCTCAATTTGACGGA
>NW_027106417.1:251176-255130 GCF_000696795.3 Halyomorpha halys | reverse complement strand
GCCTCACTTTGCAGAGCTTCACCAGGACTAAATAATAAAAGTAAACTAAGGTATTTAAATTATTAAGTTATTTACATATAAAATTTATATAAAAATGACCAAAGTAAATTTCCATGTATTTTTTTAATCATATTTAGCCACACTTTAGTTTACTTTCATTTTATGTTCTCTATTCTTTCCTTTGTTACTTTATTTTAGTTGTTTGTATCTTTTTAAGCCCTGATGAAGCTCTGAAAAGTGGGGCGAAACGTTAGCTCATATTAAGTTGTTTAATTATTGTTTGAGGTTTTTTTTACTCCACCCAGACCATCTTTCGTTTATATATTTCACACGGTCAAGCAGCGATCTTCCAATACGAAACTAATGATAATTTCATATTTTATTTTGAAATTCAACAAGTCCATAATTTAATTTAAAAGATGCCTTATAGAATCTCAGACAAATATAGAAAGGGATTTCTAAATATGTTATCTATATTTGGTTATAGAATCTCTGATGAAGATTTCACTGATTCGGAGCAGTTAGACTGTGAAGTAGAAGAATCCCACCAAAACCCTAAAAAGCAAGTACGGCAGATGTGGAAAAACCTAGAGAAGGAGAGAGGAATTTTGGTATTTCGGGATAATGCTTCTGTAACCATGACCAGGGAGTGTGCTGAATATGTGAAGAAGATCTTGCTAAAGAAAGCTTCGGATTCGAATAAATTTTCTGAAAAGTGGAAACCGAGGTAAAAATATATCATAAATATATTTCACATTGACATCACATCTAGAATGCAGTAGTATTAGTGCAAGAGCCGGGAATAAAACAAGGCAGTTATCTCACCCCAATTTTTGATTAATTTAATGAAAACTAAGTGTAATTACTAGTCAAAATTGACGAGTCTACCAAGTATAGGTAGGGAGAATAAAAAATGGTGGCTGTTTCAAAACGTTAAAAAAACATTAGTTTTTCATTCGGAGCTCTATATCTTAAAAACTACCAACAACACTAGAAAACCTAAGAAGATATTATATAAAGAAGAATAAATTTGCTGAAATATTAGCCCTAATAGAGTTATTTACGTCCAATAGTTCTCGAGATATAGCCTTTTAAAAAGCAACATTTCATAAAAATGTACTGAAATATCAGTATTTAGTTAATTTATTTTGAGAAATCTATATCTCAGGAACTATGTGACGTATAGATGTCTATTAGCACTCAAATTAAATCTAGTTTAATGGACTATAAAGTAGTTTATGACTTTTACCTTCGTAGAAATAGTAGTTTTCATGATTAGGGCTAAAATAAATTGATTTATAGTTGTCCGATTTATGAAAAACTTTATTTTAGAAAGTATTGAACGTACAGATGTCTGTCTGCACTCAAATTAAAGATAGTTAAATTTACTATAAAATAGTTAATAATGTTTATCTTTGTTGTATAGCATATATAAATAATGTTGTAGCAGTTTTTATGATATTTGACAAAATAAATTCACAAAACGTTAATTTCTAGTTGTTTGGATAAAATGTTTGATATTTGAAAAAATATATGTCTAGAACCATAAGACGTACATATGTCTGCCAGCACTCAAAATAAAGGAAATCTAACTTACTATGAAGTAGTTTATGAGACATATTTTCGTAGCGGTAGTAGTTTTTATGATATTCTCATATAAATATAAATTTGGCACATGAAAATATGTCCGAACAACTTTAAATTAATTTAATTTAATAAATATCATGGAAACTACTACTCCTGCGAAGATAAACTTCTTAAACTACATTATAGCTCATTAAACTAGTTTGAATTCGAGTGCTGATAGACATCTGTACGTTCAATACTTTCTGAAATAAAGTTTTTCATAAATCGAACTTATTGTCCGAACAACTATATCAATTTATTTTAGCCCTAATCATGAAAAATACTATTTCTACGAAGATAAACATTATTAACTATTTTATAGTAAATTTAACTTGCTTTAATTTGAGTGCAGTCATCTGTACGTTCAATACTTTCTGAAATAAAGTTTTTCATATCAATATATGATTTCTAACGATATCGAGATATCGTTTTCTCAAAATAAATTCACTAACTACTGATCTTTCAATACTATACAACATTTTTACGAAATGTTGCTTTTTAAAAAGCTATATCTCGAGAAATATTTAAAGCAAATAACTATTAGGGCTCATATTTTAGCAAGCCTACTCTTCTTTAAATGAGGTTCTGTTAGGTTTTTTTGTGTTTTAGTACTTTAGAAGGTATAGAGCTCCGAATGAAAAATTAATTTTTTTTTTTTCGTTTTGAAACAACCGCCATTTTTTATCCCCCCTACCTATACTTGTCAGACTCATCAATTTTGACTATTAATTATACATAGTTTTCATTAAAGTAACCAAAAATTGGGGTGATGTGTCTTTTTTCTCCTCTTCGGCTCTTGTACTATATTAAATCATTTCAATAACTTTTCAGACCATTAAAATTGCAAGTTAGACTAGAAGCAATTGTAAATAAGTTTGTTTCAATGAATTTTATTGCAAAGCTGTTTGCATTATACAATATTAAAAAGTTTACCACCCCTTTGGGGTGTATAAACCTAATATGCCAAGATTTTCAAAATAGTCGCTGTATATTTCTAGGTTTATAGCCAACAACTCCTACAGTATTACTAGCGGCTTAACTGTGTAAATTATTAAAATTTAAAGGCAAATTGTACCTTTATCCTTAATTTAAAATCTTCTACCAACAACCCCCTCCAGTGATTTGTTATCATCCTTCACCTTCTTATTATGCACAATAATATCTCATTCTATTAAAGATCAGAGTAATTCTAGACTCTTGATTCTATAGCAATCAAACGAAGCTGTCGAAGGACACTTTAGGAAACAAGTTGTATGTAGTAGCCTGTAGATAGTACTTGTACATTATATGACGTCCTTACTTTCAAACCTCCTCCAGCGAGTTTCTATCATCCCCCTCATTCTCGTATTGCTATGTATCTGTCGTCGCGATGCCAGGATCGCTGAAGGCAGTTATCCCAAAATAAGTTAATTTATTATGATTTATTAGTCACAGTCCTGCAAAACTATTATTATAATTGAATTCTGAAGGATTTTTGTGTTAACCAGTTTTCAATTATTGAATATCTTTATATTTATCAAATAATGTTACCATTAATTATATAATGTAATAAGGGATGGTATTGTGTAATATAATAGTAAATAAACTAAATAAAAGAACTAAGTATCTATTTACATTGATTACATGATTGCCATAAAATGAATGAATGATTTAGATCTGCCATAAAATATTGTTTAGATTATAAATTGCTACCTAATATATCTAAATAGCTTTTCAGTTTGGTGGTGCGTGTCTTAGTGTGTAGTGACGTCGTTACGTCTTCGCCGTTGGTTGCCGTATTGTCCCTAAGGGATGGAGTTCCAGGTCTGATAGGCCCTTTTTAGGGCTTCGTCTCATCGAAGTGCATCCTGCTCTCTCTTCGGTCTTCTTACCTCTGTGTTCGTCTTCCCTGCTCCGTGTTCTGTACTCCACAGATACCTCTCTCGTTCGTAGAGGCGTTACTTTTTCGGAATCTTATTTCCCATTGGCTATTATTAGCCACGCCCAAGAAGAATACGTCACAAAGGGCTGCAAGTGTGTATAAATAATAATTTACCAGCCTTCCAACAAAGCCAGCAGACGATACCTTAATAGATTTGCTGGGAAGGTCCCTTTCACATCTACTCATTAAGAAGTTGGGTGAAAGTGTTCCTATGTTGACGGACGCCTGTACCCGGGGCAGGTATAGCAACATATTATTAAGTGACAAGGACTTTTATTATATCAATAATGGTTAATACATCGATACATATCAATATTGCACATTAATATCTCATTATGTTACAGACACGCATCATTCTAGACTCTATAGTAGTTGAACGAAGCTGTCGAAGAACACTTTATGAGACA
>NW_027106417.1:240797-250151 GCF_000696795.3 Halyomorpha halys | reverse complement strand
AGACTTAAGAGTAGTTGATCGAAGATGTCGAAGAACACTTTAGGAGACAAGTTGTATATAGTAACCTGTAGATAGTACTGGTAAATAATATGACGTAATCTCTTTGTCTTCTATCCTTGATTTAAAGTAAATAGGGTGTATCTTATGCCACACAGCGGTCGCGATTCATAACTTTCAAATGCCTTCTAGGCGACGTTGTCGCCCTCAGTTGGTTCCAATGGCCGACGTTAAATCTTCCACGCAACTGTGTGCCATTACATCATGATTGGAGATATTTATGTAAGTTAGGTTGATAATATTAAACTAATTCTGATGTTGTTGTTGTCTGGAGCTTTAGGGCGTAAAACCCTGAGGTCATCAACGCCCATGTTTCGCGCTTTATAATTCTATTTCATTTATATTTATAATTCTATTTCACTTTATATTTCTCTTTAAATAATTTCGAAAAAAATTTAAACAATTACTTCATTTGGTATTTTTTATTACGTATAACAGATTTTCTGGTTTAAATCTTATTCTAAATTATCACTAATTCTGATGTATAATGTATGATAGATGGACTACATAGTGGAAAGAGGTTCGAATCGTCATCCAAAATGGATCTCTCATAATTATGAATAGTAAAAAGGTTTTTTTTCCCTTAATATACTCTTAATAATCTAAAGATAAATTGCACAGGTTTTTGAGGACTGGGTTGGTTCACCGCACTGGACTGTACCAAATAATATGCAAAGACCACCAAACCGTGACGTGGACGCTGAAACAAGAGATCCCACCCTTTGAGGGCCACGGGTTCAAGATCCTGAAGCGGCCCTATGATTGGGATTGTGGCCCAGTAAGGATCAGCATGTGGCTGGCTACCGACCCCGCCGACCCCTCGGAGGCTCTGCAATATCTTGAAGTCGAGAATCCAGGCATCTGTGCCTCCAATTGGAGGTTGGTATCTGTTTCTACTGAATTCGGTTGGAGGAGGTTCATTGTCGATGTAGGAGTGGAGTCTGCTCTTTACCTTGAAACGAATGGTTGGACGATTCTATATTGGAACCATCTTTTACCCGTGACCAGGTTAATCAATGCATCAGAGCAACTGTTTTTCAACCAACTCGCAGGGGATAATCCGTGAGAATTGTGTAAGTATTTTCTAGTAATTATTATTATTATTATTATTATTATTATTATTATTATTATTATCATTATTATTATGGCACTACGGTCCTGCAAGAATCCGGGCTTCCTCCACAACAGTCAACCAACACACACGGTCTCTTGCTTTCTCCTTCCATATACCAACCATCAAGAGCTTCAAATCCTCCTCCACTTCGTCCGGCCATCTGATCCGGGGACGTCCTCTTTTCCCTTTTCCACCTGGTTTGCTATAAACCATCTTTTTGGGTATCCTTTCATCGGGCATCCTCTCAACAAGTCCAGATTTATCAGTTCCTCGTTCCTTCTTCTTCTCCAAACTTCATTCTCCGAGACTTCTTCTCCTCATTCCCCATATCCTTCTCAATACGTTTCTCTCCCAGGAGTTGAGCATCTGTTCTGCTTTTCTTGTCAAGGGACATGTTTCTCCCCCATAGATCACATCTGGCCTTACGATGGTTTTGTAAATGACCACTCTCATCCTTTTAGAGAGAGCTAAATTACTAAATTTAAAAAAAAAAAATTTAATTTCGAAAAACTAGTAATTATTACCATTAATTATTATTATTGAGAAAATTATTATTAGCTAATACTTTAGTGTCGTGCACTTTTCTTAAATGGATATGTCTGAAGCATAAGTATTATTATAATTATTAAAAAAAAGATAGTCCGGGTGTCGTCAAAGAAAAAAAAATTCCAATAGTAAGAGAACTATTTAATGTTAGCCAAAGTTTCGCCCCTCGTTGCAGGGCTTCATCAGGGAAAAATATATACAAACACTTATATTAAGTTACAAAGTAAACAAATAGGTAAAAAAACAAAATTTGACTAAAGTGTGGCTAATTATGATTTAAAATATATGAAAATTTCTATAAAAATGAACATTGTAAATTAAATAAAATAAAAAAGATGTACAATTAAACGTAAAATTAAACAACAGTAAGAGTAATAAAAAGGTTTTAGACAATTAATGAAAACGGAAATAATAATAGAAAAAAAGAAATATAAAAATACAGTACAAATTAAGAGATATAAAAAGGGAATAGTAAAATAAAGAATATAGAAAAATATTGAACAAAATAGAACACCTACCTTACTGAATGCAAGCAAGCACAAAATGGAACTCATGAAGCCCTGCAACGTAGTCACCATACTTCATCAACCACACCTTAGTTAATTTTTTTTTTATCTATTTAAATTTTTTTAGCCTTGATGAAACCCTGCAACCTGTGGGCGAAACGTTGGCTTATATTACTTTTATTACTATTTTACTTTTTTTTTCTTTGACCATCATTCTTTTATTATTACTCATGGCTAATCAACGATTTTCCATTATTATAATATCACAGTTGAAGATAAATATAAAAAATTCACTGTATGACTAATTATATATTGTTTCCTAGTCTCAAATAGTTTCTCAAATGTATGAACTAAGTCAGTAAGATCGGTGAAATGAAAAATAATGCAGGCATGCATGGGCGTACCCCACGGGGGTAGGGAGGCACGGAGGCAGCTGCCCCCTAGAAGTAAAAAAAAATTAATTCAATACAAATTACATTTTTTATTCCAAGCAAATAATTGTAATAATTAACAAAGCACTGCTATCATTATATATAATTTTCTTAAAATTTTGGTTTCATTCATCTTTTTCGTTCTGAAACATCACAACCCGAATGACCATAGGGGCAAGCAATGTAGTTTTAGGCCGTAAAACAATTTATATGCATTTTGCAGTTCTAATTCTAATTCGATTTAAAGTGTTTCCCGTTAAGAGAGTTTTGAAGGGGCTGAAATAAGTGAAAATCTGTTGGGCCAAAGTCTGAGGAATAGGGTGGATGGGAGATCACATCCCAGCTAAACTCCACAAAAATATCTGCCGGGTCTGCAAAGATACCTGAGGTCGGGCGTTGTCGTGATGGAAAACTATGCCTTTACGATTATGAGACAAAAATGATTTGAGACACTATCATGAGATATGTTAAGCGTTTCTACGATATCCCGTGCCGTAGAGTGTGTGTTGTCTCTGACCAATGTTTGAATTGGATCATCATCAACAGTTAAAGTACGACCAGAGCGCTTTGCGTCTTCCAAGTCAAAATTTCCGATTCTGAACCGAGCAAACCACGGACGGTGCTCAAAAATCATTGGATGGCGAAAATTAATTTTTTTTCTCTTCCATTTAGAGCGTGCAAAATACCACTTAAAGATAAGTAAAAGCACCTTAACTAATCCTTTTTTAGAATATGTAAACATTATTGATCAAGTAAACATGATTTTGTAATCACAGAGAGGATTATATTGAAATATTGAAAAACGCTAGGAACTTATTTTACAACCCGATATCATAAAAACTTCGACACCGACGAAAGCTTAGTTTTATTAAGGTAAACTCTATAGACTACTTTTTAATTTTTTTGTAATTCATTAACAATTTCAGTTGCTCCATATGAAAGAACAAGATAAAATGGAGGAATAAAAATGGTCGAACTGTACATAGTAAACAAGATACATAGAGTGAACAGGCAGTAGGTGATATGTGAGTCATCAGGAAGGTGCAATAAATGGAGAATAAAATTTATTAAAAAAAGAAAATTTTGTTCTTTCTTTGAAAGTTTTATGAATTTATTAAAATTATCATTTGAATAAAGTTAGTGTAAGTATTATTTATTTCTTGTGGCTATCAGATAAATATTTTAATAAAAAAATGATATAGAGTAAATTATTACTAGTACCTAGTAAAATGTATTTATTTTTTTAATTCATTTATTTATTGCTATTTACAACTATATATTATAATACATTTATTAAATTTGATCTCAGTTAATATGGAGTGTTACAGGCGTGTAGAGAAACTTACCATTGGTAGCACTCTAATAGCAAAATTTAAAACAGTAAATTGGACAAATCTCAGTATACAAATGATATGTGTAAGGAAGTATATATCTACATATATTTTATACTGAATGTACAAGATTAACAAGATTTGAAACGATGTATTTACATCGAATCGATAGAATGTTAAAATATACAAACTTTACCAAGAGTTAATTATTGAATCCAAAGGTTGGGGAAATTCTTTAATTAATTGAAATATTCATCTGTTGGAAATTCCAAAACAGTGCAAACAGAAAACAAACGGGTGAATGCAGAACAAGTGAATGCCCTTTTAGTACAAGAGCCGGGAGGAAAAAAAGGCAGTTCTCTCGCCCCATTTTTTGAATACTTTAATAAAAACTATGTATAATAATTAGTCAAAACTGATGAGTCTGCCAAGTATAGGTAGGGGGAATAAAAAATGGCGGCTGTTTGAAAACCTTAAAAATTTTTTTTTTCATTCGGAGCTCTATATATTAAAAACTACCAACAACACTAGAAAATCTAAAACGACAATATTTAAAGAAGTGTAAATTTTCTGAAATATTAGCCCTAATAGAGCTATTTACGTCCAATAGTTCTCAAGATAGAGCCTTTTAAAAAGCAACATTTCATAAAAACGTACTGAAATATCAGTTTTTAGTTAATTTATTTTGATAAATCTATATCTCAGGAACTATGCGACGTACAGATCTCTATTAGCACTCAAATTAAAGCTAGTTTAATGTACTATAAAGTAGTTAATTACCTTTACCTTCGTAGGAATAGTGGTTTTCGTGATATTTAATAAAATAAATTGATTTATTGCTGTTCGGATAATAAGTTGGATTTATGGAAAGCTTTATTTCAGAAACCATAGGACGTACAGATGTCTGCCAGCGCTCAATTAAAGCTAGTTAAATTTAATACAAAATGGTTAATTATGTTTATCTTTGTAGGAGTAGTAGTTTTTATGATATTTGACGAAATAAACTAACAAAATATTAATTTCTAGTTGTTCGTATAAAATGTTGGATTTTTGAAAAAATATATCTCTAGACCCATAAGACGCACATACGGCTGCCAACACTCAAAATAAAGGAAATTTAACTTAATATAAAGTAGTTTATGACACTTATCTTCGTAGGTAGTTTTTATGATATTCACATAGGAATATAAATTTGGCAAACGAAAATTTGTCCGAACAAGTATAAATAAATTTATTTTAACAAATTTCATGAAAACTACTACTACTACTACTACGACGACGATAAACGTCATAAACTACTTTATAGCTCATTACACTAGCTTTAATTTGAGTGCTATTAGACATCTGTACGTCACACAGTTCCTGAGATATAGATTTCTCAAAATAAATTCACTAACTACTGATCTTTCAGTACGTTCTATACAACAATTTTTATGAAATGTTGCTTTTTAAAAAGCTATATCTCGAAACTATTGAACGTAGATAGCTCTATTAGGACTTACATTTTAGCAAACACTCTACTTTAAATGATGCTCTCTTAGATTTTTTATGGTTGTTGATAGTTGTAAAGATATAGAGCTCCGAATTAATTATTTTTAACGTTTAGAAACAGCTGCCATTTTTTATTCCCCCTACCTATACTTGGAAGACTCATCAACTTTAACTAGTAATTATACATAGTTTTCAATTAAGTAATCAAAATTTGGTGTGAAATGAGGCCTTTTTTCCCCTCTTGGACTCTTGTACTATTAGATGCCATGTCTTAATATCGATTCAAATAGTGCTTTGTACACCATTATTAAAGCTTCATTGTTATATATCAATATTTAAATAAATAAATACTTGTCTTTTGTCCTATTAAGTAGTAATAGTATTTTTCATAGAGAATCAGTACGCAGTTTCAAACTTTAATCTCGCGAGGTTATCCCTAATTTGATTATCAAAGTCGAATTTATCTCCTCCGGCATTGAACTAATCCCATGACCAATGCTGATAAACTGCATTACAAAATAAACTCTAACCTAACTTCTGAGTGTTTTTGGGAGTTTTTAAGATATAGAGCTCCGAATGAAAAATTAGTGTTTTTTAAGTTTTCGAAACAACTACCATTTTTTATTCTCCCTACCTATACTTGGCAGACTCATCAATTTTGACTAGTAATCATACATAGTTTTCATTAAAGTAATCAAAAATTGGGGTGAGATAACTGCCTTTTTTTCTTCCCTGTTCTTGTACTATCACGGGGCATGGGGGTTTCCGAGCTAAGCTCGCCGCACATGGCATAAACATCGATCATCTATGCCCAATTTGTCAGGTTCCTGAGACCGCCGAGCACGTCGTACTTGCCTGTACCGCCTACGAAGCATTGAGAGCCAAGATGATGAGGAAAAACGGACGATCTTCCTGAGCTGATGAAGAAAGAAAACTACCCGCACTACAAGACTTTCTTGTACGAGTGGAAGGAAGCTCTGGGATCTTCTCACTTCTCCCTGGGTAGGAGAGAATAAGCTACACCAAGGCCTCAGTAGAAGAGCAAGATTTATTTTATAACAAGAGCAAACTGTGTGGATAGCTATGTAATGTTTGACATATGGAGCAATGAGTTGTACCCACTGCTGCGAACACCCGTATTGACTAATAGGCAGGGTAGGGTGATAAATAAATAAATAATAATTTAGGGGGAGGACAGTACTAGAAACTCACTCATTGAGAATAGTTTTATTTATCCTTCCAGTGCCCCTCCAAACCTAATTCTACTTCATCAGTTTTAACGCAATCCTACCATCTACGTTTCGGTCTACTCCTAGTTTTCCCGTCAGTTTTTATCAACATTATTTGATCCACTCGTTACTCAGCCCTACAACCTTACACGGCCATCTTATACGCTGCAATGCTATAGCTTGAATTATATTTAGCGGGTGTAGGCCCCTTAATTCAGTGTTCATTTTTTTTCGGTCCGAATATTTTCCGTAACACTTTATTTTTTTCGAAAACCTTAAGACGCTGTTCATCCCTTAGTGTAAGAGGCAACGTCTCGCATCCATAAAGAACAGTGGGAAAGAAGTTTTGTAAATTATAATTTTTAAGTTTTTGGATTTACGCCTTCTATCTATCTATCCTAGCTAAGAAATTTCGAAATTAAAAAATAACAAGCATTTCTCAGTTTTATTTCCTCATCAATTTAGCTTTTTCTAGTTACCGTAGAACCTGAATACTTAAACTTATCTACCTGTTCAAACGTATTTCCTCCTACATCTTTATCACCGAAATTTCTCGCATTTCTATTGTTAACCATGTATTTTGTTTATTCCAAGACCTAGTTCCTTAATGGAGCTTATTAACGCGGTCATATTTAGTTCTATAGTTTCCTTGTCTTCGCTCAATAATACCAAATCATCAACATACCCAAGCACCGGTATTTTACCACCCAAAGTTAAACCCTTTTCAGTATTCATCACACTTTTAATGACAAATTATAGTGCTAGATTAAAAGATAGGTAATAAAGAATTACCTATTTTTAAACCCGACCGGACCTAGAACTTCTATGATGATTACCGATTCCTGCCATATTAAACGTTTCGGTCATGGTATTCCCTTCTTTGGTATTCCCTGTTCAATCAGAATATTATACAGCTTCTGGCGGTCAATAGAATCGTAAGCCTTTTGAAAAAATTCGATCAATAGTTGAACCACGTTGGTAGTCTCTGATAATTTCTTCAGCGTATTTCGTGATTCGACTAGTTTTTTAGTGATTCGATTAGCATAAATGTTTTATAACATACAGGAAGTAGTGAGATTCATCGATAGTTTTTACAATCCGTCGTTGGCCCCTTTTTGTAAACAGGAAGAAGTAGAAAATTGTTAAAGGAATAAGTTGAAAAACGTTAAAATTTATTAAAATAAAAAACATTAAATTCTGCGTCGAATGAATTCCTGATCAATTTGATCAAGGTGAATAAATATATGAATGAGCAGGTTTCGAAAATAACAATATATAAATAAAACATCATGACATACCATCTTTATTGATAGTGAACCTGATTAGTTTTTTCTTCTTCGGTTTTCCCACGAGACGTCAACATTATGAGATAAACTCTATTTAGTAGGCATTTGGCCTGTTCTTCATTACCAGAAGTGTGTAATGGTAAGTTTGAATGAGTATTTACTTTTTCTTGTCTCAGTTCAGAGAATTCGTCTATGACATTATAATCATATTTATAATTAATTATAATTTACAATTAATATTTATATGAGAGATAAACACAACGTTACCCAATAGTTTATTGTTTATTTTGATAATTTTTTATAACGTAAATCCTTTTTCAACATTTTTTATATAAGTAATTTTAATAATATTTCTCGTTGCAAAACTTTAACATTTTTCTTTTGCAACACTATTAGTACAAAAGAGCCGGGGTGAAAAAGGCAGTTATTTTATCGCATTTTCAATTACTTTATTGAAAACTACACACAGAGAAAGAAATTTATTCAATCATGCTGCCCAGATACATCGGGTTGCTACATTACACAGCATACTGGTCAATCCGTGATCGGACATATATAAATTACATTTTTTGATATGATACAATATAATAGAAAAGAAAGATAACATTTTTTTTTTTCCCACAGTATTATTTTACAATTAATATCAGTCTACAAACTAAATACAAGCTATTCAATAATTACTAGTCACAACTGATGAGTGTGCCAAGAATAGGCAGGGGGGAGAAGGCAGGGGGAGGGGTATAAAAAGGCGGCTGTTTCGAAACGTTAAAAAACATAATTTTTCTTTCGGAGGCCCATATCTTGAAAATTATCAACAACACTATAAAAAATAATACAGCACCATTTAAAGCAGAGGAAATTTGCTAAAATATGAGCCCTAATTGGGCTATTTACGCTCAATAGTACTCAAGATATATCCATTTAAAAAGCTACATATCATTAAAAATCAGTAGTTTGTGAATTTGTTTTGATAAAACTCAAAAATCATTCCGAGGTACCTGAAAAGAAGATGGCCACGAGACCTGCTAATGTAAAACGTCATTAAATTGCTGCTAGTGGGTAGTTTCTCTACACGCCTCTAACATTCCAATTTAACCGAGATCAGGTTTACTAAATGTATTATAATGTACAGTTGTAAATAGCTATAAATAAATAATAAAAAAAACAAAACCATTCGACGTACAAATCTCTATTAACATTCAAATTAAAGCTAGTTTAATGTGCTATAAATTGGTTCAGATTAGATTAGATTAGATTTTTATTCAGGGCAATCAACATCTAGGTTATTACACCCTTTTTACTTCATCTATCTTCTTGACTTATAGTTGAATGTAGACTATTTCCTTTTTACACTGGTCGGTAT
>NW_027106417.1:238433-240551 GCF_000696795.3 Halyomorpha halys | reverse complement strand
AGGTCCCGTGGCCATCTTCTTTTCAGACGCCTTGGAAGATTATCAGGGATTGTTAAGGATGAAAGATTAAGAATTAATGGGTTGGGATGGTTAAGGAGTTTGGAATGAAAAGACGCATATCTGTTTTGGGTCAAATCTACAACGAATGGGATGTTAAGGTCTTTATGAATGAGTTTGCACGTGTGACGAAGGATTTGCTGAAGAAGGTGGTTCTGTAGGAGGAAATGTATAAATCAGTCGGTTGGGATCTGGTGTTTAATGAGTGGATGGATGGACGAAGAGTGAGGAGATCAAGGATATAGGTAGATTTTTTGATTTTAAGAACTTGGAATAGGAATTACAAAGCAATTCATGAATCTCTTCAGTCTCAACTCTAGTCCTGCAGATAGCCCTCCATAGACCAAGGAACCGTAGTCGAAGTGGGGGAAGACGAGAGAGGATACTAGGAGCTGACGGGTGTTCTGAGGAATGGAATTACGGAATCTTAGGAATTGTTTAAGTACACTCATGGGTTTACGTTTAATCTGGGAAATATGATTATTCCAGGAGAGGTATTAGTCGAAGGTGACCATAAGGTTTTTTATTGTAGGATAGAAGTAAATTGGAACCAATAAGAGTGACCTTGGTTTTTTCAGCATTAAAGTTCAAATCATTATTTAACGCCCATGCGTTAATACTATCAATATCTTCTTGTATCTTTTGGATGGCCTCAAGCTTCTGGGAGGGATGGAAGGATAGATAAATTTGAAGATCGTCTGCACATAGGTGGTATTGTGTGTGGTGAAGGGAATCAGGAAGATCGTTAATATAAATGGAAAAAAGGGTTGGTGAAAGTGAGGACCACTGAGGAAGTGTTTATCAGTATGAATTAGTAGTTAGTGAATGTATTTTGGGAAAACTTAAACTTTTGGGGAACCATTAAACCTACATATGTCTGTTGGCACTTAAATAAAAGTTACTTGAATGTACTATAAAGTAGTGTGGTGTAGATTTTACAATAATTTCCAAAAGAAATTCACAAAATGTTGGTATCTAATTGTTCAGGCAAAGTTTTTGAATTATGAAAAACTATCTCTCAGGAACCATTGGATGTACAGATGTCTGCCAGCAATTAAGATAGTTTAATGCACCAAAAAGCAATTTATAATGTTTATCTTTATAGGGGTAGTTGTTTTTATTATATTTGCATTTGAATATAAATATTGCACATAAAATGTTGTCCTAACAACTCAAAATCAGTTTTTTGAGCAAATATCATGAAAACTACTACTTTTACGAAGGTAAACTACATAAACTACTTTATAGTGTGGTGGCAAGATTATTATTATTAGATCAAAGTCTTCAGCGGCACTAGTCGACGTTTGAAATGGGTTTGCCACTGTCGAAATTATTATCAACATTTCTATTTCCCTAGTATATTTGTTTTAAATCTATTTTTAGTTATAATTCATTTAATGTTTCATTATTTTACATATATTTTAGTGGCCAACCCATTTGAAACCTCTCGCCTTATGATCAATTAATGAGAATTAACAATGACAAACTAGGTGTTGTTTTTTTCGTTGTAAAAACAAAACTGAATATTTTTGTTAAAAATAATTATGAAAGTATTGTTATATATGTCAAGTGTAAATATTTTTGTATTGACAAATTAAGAACGTAACTAAAGACAATACTAATAGACAGACATTTGGACGTCTCATGGTTCCAGAGATATAGATTTAACAAAATAAATTCACTAACCACTGATTTTTCATTTGATATTTAACGAAATGTTGCTTTAAAAAATCTGTAATCAGCTCTACTAAGGCTCATATTTTAGCAAATTTAGTCTTCTTTAAATAATGGTCTATTAAGTTTTTTAGTCCGGAAGAAAAAATATTTTTTTTTGAAGTTTCGAAACAGCCACCATTTTGTATCCCCCTACCTATCATAACCGCTAATTTTGATTTATTCTTAGTTATACGTTTATCGTTACCCACGCTCAGCGGAGAAGGGGGCGAGTTAAAGTCAAATAAAAAAAATATAATCCCAAAGGAAAAAAAAACAAAAAAAAAAAAAAACAATAAAGAATAAATTACTCCTTAGGCGCCACGTTATTTTTCTTGGAAATAACGA
>NW_027106417.1:234430-237971 GCF_000696795.3 Halyomorpha halys | reverse complement strand
CACGTAGTCCTCCACTTCTATTGTTAATGATCGTTTATTGAAGTAAACACCATAATTTTGAAAAATAAAACATATATGACAACATTTCTCACATGGTGATATTCTGGTTCAAACCATAAAGACAGAAGGCCTTTAAACTATTACCACTTCACATTGAACAATCATAACATGTTCCAAAATGAAACTGTCACCTTCACAAAACCAAAACTCACTCGTCTGAACATACGAGTTCCCAGAATCAAACTGTCGCCTTCACTCAAACAAAATACACTCGTCTCAAACATATCGCTCGTGTTTTTATTTCATCATGACAACCGTAACACCTCTTGTCTGAACAGATCTAGCCAGTGTTTTTATTTCGCCATGACAACCGCAACACCCCTTGTCTACGTAGATATCGCCAGTGTTTTTATTTCACCATGGCAACCGTAACACCCCTTGTCTACGTAGATATCGCCAGTGTTTTTATTTCACCATGGCAACCGTAACACTATGCTTGGCAGACTCATTAATTTTTTACTATTAATTACACATTGTTTTCATTAAAGTAATTAAAAATTGCGGTAAAATAACTGACTTTTTTTCTCCTCGTGGGCTCAGCTACTATTGTAACTTACTCATGGACCAGTAGGGAAGAATCTAAGAAGACGATATTTCTGGAATATTACAAGATAAAATGCTGCTATGGAGCCCAAGTGACAACGATTCAACAAATGACTTATTTCACTCACTTGATATTACTGTTCCTCCCGAACGTCGAGTGTTGGTGAGATACGGTTAAATCAGGCACGGTAGCTAAATCAAGTTGTAATACAAATTTTTGAGAAAATACGAAGTGTTTTTCTGTTCTAAAATGCTACGTTTCTGGTTAGCAGTGTTTCGACGCCTGATAGGGGTTCCAGAAATATGATTTTATTATTCATTTATGCATTTCTATTTGTTTACGCCTTAATGTATAATTACCTTGTAAATAGTATTTGAGTTTTATTAGTATTTAATTTTGTTATATTTAGTTTTATTTTTATTATTTTAATTGGATTTAGTTATTTAAAAAGGAAAATGTGTAATTATATTTGTGTGTTATAATGAGTAATAGAGACAGTTGCTAGGTGCTGATGATTGTTGCGAAGGCGTCACCCTAGCAGCGGACCTACATTCTTAGTTTTTTAAGGCAGTTCCGACTAATTAGTGGCCCTGGTAGCGTCATTAGCAGCCCTGTCTGCATTTGGTTGATATTATTTTAGTTGACATTTTTTGAGTGTACTCGTCGTCATAACAGTTCGGAACCATACCACTTCTGTGTTTCGATTTTAATATGAGTTCCAATTAATTAAGTAATTAGTGGCCAACCACTGAACCCAAGGAACGTGTGTAACCAGCCCTGTCGGCGTTCATTTTGTCGGCTCACTTAATACAATACGACTGTTGAATATTTGGACCATCGATGAGTCAGACCTACAGATCTCGGTAGCACTCTTCCTCTGACCTATCGGAGTGGAGCAACCTTTTGTCGTGCAGTATTTATTTTATATATTTGTTTCTTTTGTGTAAATTAGTTTTATTGTCATTTTCATAATTTATCGAACTATTTTATTTTTATCTTAAAGGCCTTTTTATTTTTACTTGTATATTTTGTTTATGTCAGTTTTTGAAATGTTTAAATTGGCCAAATAAATGTTTAACCCGAGCCAGTTTGTTTTTTATTCATTTTAAAGCCTTCCAACAAAAAGACATAGTCGATTTGAGGTGGCTTTAACACTATTATATATCTCTATATCCTAAAGGGAACCGAGATACAATTCTTATAAATGTATTATTATATATTTAAACCAAGAAATTAATACCACATACCCATTCAGTGTCATGTTCAGTTCACTATGCTATGCTTATCAGTTGGCAAGCCAGTAAGTAGTCTTAATAAAAAATAAAATACAATTTAGCCGGGTTAGTATTATTTTATATTTAAAACTAAGGTACAATGATATAAGAGAGTGCTGAATATTTATATGCTATGGATTAAGAGTATGAGATGAGACCATAATGAGTTTTACTTAGATTACTTCGCCTTAGAAAAAACTCTCTTAGAAATATTACTTATCTCTAGTTTGTGCTTTGGTTCGGGAGTTCCTCTTCCACGCTTCGTTGGAGCCCTAGCCGACTTGCAGCTCTTCCAACTGTCTTCCCCTGAATCCCTCTCGCCTTGTTGGACATATCCGTCAACCTCTTTTACTGTTTGACCTCTCAAGGACCCCTCCTCCTTCGCTCTTCGTTGCTAAAACTCTCTTGCTTCCTATCTGCTTTTCTTCTAGCTATTCAATACGGTAATTATGTTAAGGTGCGGAACCTAGGACTCGTTCCTGAAACCCCCAGGGAGTGACGGTCCTATCTACAGGTGACCAACCAATTCTAACAACTATGGTGGGGTGGGTGGGTCAAGTTTTTCATTTTTTGAGACCCCCACTTAATGAAAAGAGTCAACGATCCACCGCAGTCCGCAGAACTCAGATTGATAGACTTGCGCCTGAGCTACGGATGGCCCTTTGTAGGGAGTATGTTGATCGATTTACGACATGTGACAACCTCACAAGAGGAGTTCATAACTCAAAAAAAGGCAATCCTTCACCCTACTAAGACCCCAGGGAACGACGGTCCTATTTAACTTTTGAAATATTTGCTTAAATCGGGAAGATAATACTTAAGATAGTTAAATCGATATTTAAAAAACTCTTGAAATTGAAAACGGCATGAGCTCGGTGGGCTTCCTCCTTGATATTCAGGTAACTTCATGCTCTATCGCTAATTTTGGGGGCTGATCATGATGTAAGTCTATGATGTGATGCATTATTGACCCTTAATCCCCCCCCACCGGTGTAAGCCGACCCCTTATACCTGCTATTTATGAACCGGCAAATACTGATAAGGAATACCCATTATACCTATTTAACTTTTTCCTCAACTCGGTATTGTCAATACATAGCAGTAAATTATCAAACATGTTCCCCATTGTTTGAATTGTTGAAACACACCTAAAGATTTTTGTTTTTGTTTTAGATTCCTGGAAGTTACTGATATTTCGGCCTGACACCATATAACTGTCAACAATGAACTCTTTGTTAATTCTGCTGCTGACATCCATTGGTGCAGTTTTAAGTGTGAGTATTGCAATGTCTTAATTGATATAGAATAGAATATATACTCAGCTTCGTTTGTTTTTTTTTTTGGGGCTTTTTTTTATTTTTTTGTTTTTTGACCCACCAACTTTTATTGTAAAAAATCACAAATAAAAATATAAAAACATATATTATATAAATATATTAATATGCAAAATGTTCTTATTCTGCCTTTTGGCATTTAACACATATTCATCCGATAGTTTTTTTGAAACTATCTGTAGAAATGATATGGTCAATATTAAAACAACGTAAGTTGTTAAAAACCATATATTTTTCTATGAAATGATATAAAAGAAATTTTTATTCTTTATACACTTTGATCGAGTCTGGCACCCGGGACTGCTTTACAAACTCCGTAAATTCCTACC
>NW_027106417.1:229480-233501 GCF_000696795.3 Halyomorpha halys | reverse complement strand
TGAAATAAATAATTAAAAACACAGACTTATCATTCTCGTTTTTATTTCATGAAGTAAATAATTTTTGATTCTTTAATTTTATAAATAATCAATATTTCTCCAGCGAATGAAACTGTTCGATACACATTTCAGCATGAGGAGGAATGTTGCAAAAGTCAAAGTAATCCATACACTCACAACCAGATATATTGTCAGCACATATTTTTTTCCTCTACTATTTTAGACATATTTTGTTACGATTAAGATTCCATCAGAAAATTAACAATGCAACAAAAATAAATATCCGAACGTCAAAGAGCTTTAAGTATAGATAAAGTTTTTTTGTTTACATAAAAGAAAAATGGTTCGGGATAGGTAAAAAAAAAACAAAAAAAAAAAAACTCAATAGTATTTAAACTATTTATTGTGAGTCGACGTTTCGCCCCAGTTTGCAGGGTTTCATCAGGGCTAAATAAGTTCCAAAAATGTAATGAAGTAAGAGAATATACAGCATGAAATAAAAGTAAACTAAGGTGAACTTACTTGCTTACTAAAGTAAACTAAAAATGATTATGTGAAAATTTATATAAAAAGGAAGAAACTAAATTAAGGAAAAGACAATTAAGATATACAATCAAAAAAGTAAACAAACAAGAATTACAAAAAGATATTAAACAATTCATGGAAACGAAAATTATAACAAATGAAAAAGTGGATAAAACAGAGTATAGAAATACACAGTCTTTGGGGTTTCCAGGGACGCCTCTGTCACCCGATTTTATGAAGTGGTTTTACCCCTCCTTCCGTCGCAAATATTTTCTTGCTTCCTTCCTCTACCAAGTTATCTAATCCTGCCGTCCATCGTACATCTCAGATATCCTTCAATTTAAGTCCTCAGTGCATTCCCGCAATACCCGCTCACGGCACTCAGACTTATTTGTAACTGCCCATCGAACCGCAGCCTTTAGTAGATCTTTCCTCATCCGTTCCTCATCTCTATGGAATTCTATTCCCTCCTTCATTCGTAGTTCTAATACCCTTCCAACCTACAAATCCCGTATCTTCGACCACCTTCTGTCCACCCAATTCCGAAAGAATAACAATTGAAAGTTTCAGACAAGGTTTATATATTTTCTGTACTTAATGTTTCAGATTTTCGTTTATTCTTGTAAATATGTAATATTAGTAGAAATTGTACCTTTTCATTTATTATTTTTAGTTTAATTATATTTGATGATCATTTTTTTTTCTATTACTTATTATCTGAAGTGTTTGTCATCCTATGTTTTATGATATGACATATGATTTTACTTTATTTATTCTATTCTTATTTTATACATTCTGTTAATTATAGTTGCTCATTTTTATCTTTTTAAATTCATTATTTTATTATATTTTATGACGTTTTATAATTTCATTTTTATTTGGTATTTCACTTCTAAGGCTTTCAAGCCTAATTTTGACGCCTGTATATTATTCTAAAGAGACCAATCTCAGAATAAATAAAGAATATTATTATTATTACATTCTAAAAGAAGGGAAATAGGAATAAGGTAATAAAAATAAAGGTAAAAAAAAAAAATAGAAAATAATGAACAAAATGAGACAACCAATCTACTGAGTGGATCTAAGCACAAGAATGAGCTAAAAGAGGATGAGAAGTAACAACAGTGTAGAGGAGTGGGGGTATTGGCGGTTAACAAATACGTTACATTTGAAGGTAAAAATATATAAAATAATGTTGAAATAAAGATAATATTAGGAAATTTAAGAAAATATTAAATATAGAGACACACCAACTGATAATATACATTAGAAGAAATTAGATAAAAATACATAGGGATAAAATTCAAAAATGAAATAAAATTGAAAGAATGGATACAATAAACATAATATAGTGAAGAAGTATGAACAAGAATCAATTATTTTGTGTAATATAAAAATGACGAATTTTCTTTATGTGACTACTGGTGATGGTTGGCGAAATTGCCATGCAGACAAATATGTATGTGTTAAGTTGGGTTCCTGGGTCCCTTGCATGCAGAGATTTTCTCCTGGCCCAATCAATTGGCAACCAGTGATCACTCTGGCACTGGTGGGGATGGAGGTCCGATCAGATTGTTGAACAACGATCCTTTCCATTGGGAAGTATGTCAATCAAACGGACTCCTTGTCCAGCTACATCAGCCGGTTGGTAGATTTTGGAACACGTTACGATCGTTCAATGTGAAGTGGTAATAGTTTAAAGGCCCTCTGTCTTTACCGTTTGAACCGAAATAGCACGATATGAGAAATACCATCGTATGTGTTTTTTTTTTTTTTAAATTATGGTGTTCTACTTCAATGGACGGTCGTTAACACTAGAAGTGGGGATATAGTGCAGTGACGTTTCTTCAGCACGTCCTGGAGAAGAGAGTTGTAGCAGGTGCCATTCTAAAACTTGTGGGGAAGGTGAGACGGAAAGGAAATATTGGACAACCTTATGTTCTGCCAAGAGTCCACCCAAGGAAGGACTACGTGTGCTTAGAACTAAATTTTATATTTGTTTTGAATATTAAATTTTGTTTTTATTTTATATTCACTTTTATACTCTTTCGGATAACAATGTAAATATAGTTATTAAGGTTAAGCATTTAAGTTAAGATTAAGTCAACCTATAAGTTTTAATTGCTTTATTAATTGATAAGAATTCTTTTTTTTTTTCCCTTTTTCATTCTGTGTACACATATTTCTTATTATTATTGAACTTTTGTACATATAGTTCTGCTGATCTTTCTCTGCTTTCAATTTGTTAATTTACTTATGTTTTTTGTTTGTCGTTGTTAACGGAATATTACGATAATTCAACAAGTAGGTAGGTTTTCCGTTATCTACATGTAAAGGTATTCGCCAATGATCATAATTCAACAATTGTTTATATAGGGGTATATTTTAGTTATATTGTGGGCATAATGCTTCGGGGTTTTCGTTATTTCCAAGAAAAAATAACGTGGCGCCTAAGGAGTAATTCTTTATTGTTTTGTCTTTTTTTCCTTTTGTGATTATATTTATTTATTTATTATTTTCCTTTAACTCACCCCCTTCTCCGCTGAGCGTGGGCAACTTTAAACGATAAACATATAACTAAGGATAAATCAAAATTTGCGGTTATATTCTAATTTACAGTGACATACGTGAACCTGGAATGCCCCTCCACCTTTTTACAACCTCTCCTGTGTATCTCTGCTGGCAATTCTGTGATAACCGTCAATGAGACACTTCACTCCGCCCACTTCGATGATAGGCAGACCGCCGTGTTAGCTCTTTATGCTATTACTCACCAGCGTGCGGTTGCCACTCTGCCGGTACCCTCCTCAGATTTCTGATGAGGTTCTCCTTCCTCCAGTAGCTCGCCTTCCTCTGCTCCTCCTGAGTTTATAACCTCCTCCACTCCCTGGTTCTTCGGTTTCCCCCTCCGTTTCCGATACCTCAGAGACCTCCGTAGACTCGCTTGAAGATCCTTCCGTCTCTTTTGCACCCGCTGAGCGTTTATCTCCATGGGCTCGTCTCTATCCCCATCGCCTCTTCTGTACATATAGGGGCACTGTACAGCGTAGTGTCCCTCATTCCCGCACTCGAAGCATCGAGTGCGGGGACACTAGCCACCAAATGCCCAACTTTGCCACACTCATGGCATTTACTGTTCTCCTTCGCCCGTTTCCCCTTGAAGTCTCAGGAGCTATTCTTCTCTCCAGTTTTCTTGGTCTCTCTCTCGTAACCTCCTGCCGTTCTCTTCTTCTTCACGGATTCTGATGATTTCTGGGACGGTTGTACTGGACCCTCATCCAGTCTTGATCATCGGTTTCCATGTGAGATTCCTTTTCTCGGCCACTTGCATCAATCAATTCCTGGGCATACTGTACGAAAGAGCGATCCTGGTGTGCCATTGCCGACTTACTGAAGAGGTCAATCATGGTCACCCATTTGTACCCATCCATGTAAATGTGTCAATTTGTAAATCTGTGGTAGGTGTCTTCTCCTGTCTTCCTTTAGACAGATGTGT
>NW_027106417.1:227677-228425 GCF_000696795.3 Halyomorpha halys | reverse complement strand
TGGAACAAACCTCCTGTAATAATTTAGAGTCCCCAACAACCTCCGAATTCCTTTTATGCCATTTTCTGAATAGCTGAAACATTATTCGCATCTGGTTTAACCTCTCTAGAAATCGTGTGACTGGGATCGGATACTTTTCGTCAATGGTATTCTCGTTCAGCTTCCTGTAATTTATCACCACTCTGTACTTTTCAGTAGTTCACCTGGCGCACTCTTCTTTTCAACCGCCAACAATGGACGATTATATAGGGATGTACTATCAATAATGATTCCCTGTCGTTTTAAACTTTGGAGTTCCTCCCGGATGTGGTGAGGTAGTGCCTGTGGGTATCTCCTTTCCTTTACATATGTTACCCTCTCCTGCTTCAGTGGGATCTCATGGACAGTCTTCGCAGTAGCCCCGAAGATTTCCCCTTCTTTAAAAAAAATATCCTGGTATCTCCTCGCTGTCTCCAGTCCTCAGCTTGATTGCTTGCCCCAATCCGTGCACTCTCATTCCTCTGTTGCTGACATCATTTGTAGGTGTTACCTCCTATCTTAATCTTCCATTTACCCTTGCTATTTTTAATCCAAGCACCCACCTTTCCTAGCAGGTCACACCCCACAATTACTTTATATTCCCTCGGCATGCTCTTTACAATATGCACTTTTAAGATGCCCTTTCTAAATCTCCAATGGTTTAAACCTATTTCCGCCTCTCCCTCTATCTCACAAGGTTCAACCTGGGTGATTAACCTACACTGAACTG
>NW_027106417.1:226476-227627 GCF_000696795.3 Halyomorpha halys | reverse complement strand
GATGCCCTTTCTAAATCTCCAATGGTTTAAACCTATTTCCGCCTCTCCCTCTATCTCACAAGGTTCAACCTGGGTGATTAACCTACACTGAACTGCCTGAATCCGGTGTGTTCTCTCTCCGCTACAACACTTGTTCACAGCTTCTCGACACATGATAGTACTGGAACTACTGGTGTCTACCAGACACCTCAATCCTAAAATCTCTATTATAGACAAACCGCCGTGTTCTCCTCTCATATAATTGATCTACAACGTACGGTAGCCCCTCTATGGGTTTGCTCCTCAGAACTCTCCTCGTGTTCTAGCTGCTTCTCCTTTTCATCTCCAAGTCCTCCTCTTGCCTTACTGGCTATCCTCTCGCTCATAGTCTCCTCCTTCAGTTTCTGTCCCTGAGGTCTCGGAAATTTCCGTGGCTTCACTCATGGATCCGTTCGTCCTTCGAGAGATTCCCCTACTCCGTAATCTCTGTGCATTGACCTCCATCGTTTCAGGAACATTTTGCTCCCTCCGCCGATACATATAGGGACACTGTCCCACATTCAAAACATCGGGTAGAGGGACATTGTGCTACCAGATGTCCAGTTTTACCACACCCATGGCCCTAGCGATCCTCCCGCTGACCATTGTTTCTGGGTTTAGCTTGGCTCCTTCTATTTTCTGAGTTACTAGCTCTCTCTCTCTTCTACCATCTCTGTGTTCTCTCCTCCTCCTAGGGTTGGGCTTGTTTCTGGGCCGTTGGTCCGACAACAATCCGACCCTGTACTTTGTCTCCATCATCTCGCTGAGTTTATCTAGAATTCTGTTATAGCGTGCTAGGAGTGAGGTATACTGCGCACTAGACTGTCTCGGTTTTTCGTTTCTCCAGAGGGTCTCTTCATCTGCCAGAATCTGATTTAGAATACTTCTTTTTACTCGGCAGACTACCGCTGCTTTCAGGGCTTTTGCATCCTCGCTGTCCAGTAGAGTCCGACATCTTCGGTTCTATTCGCCCCTTTTAAAAAATGATTTAGTACTCCAGTCTCTCCGGTTATTTTTTCTAGGTCTGACACCACCTTCCTAAGGTCCTGGGCAGTTGCCGTACGGACCTTAATCCATTCTAGCGTCATATCGTCGAGATTTTGCAAATGTCAATCTCTCTTCAGTTATATTCA
>NW_027106417.1:225752-226426 GCF_000696795.3 Halyomorpha halys | reverse complement strand
GAGATTTTGCAAATGTCAATCTCTCTTCAGTTATATTCATTTTTACATTAATTTAGTTATTTCCATCTAACACTGTCTTTTGGTCAATATGGGTGTTTAAAGATGTTTAATGTTTAAAGATGTCGAACATGTATGTAGCCATAACATATCAGCTTCAACTAAAATTGGGGATCAGCTAGTCTCTGAATATTCTCCAATCGTTCTCTGTGATGACATGGAACCCAGTTCCCCTAAGCAGTTAAGTCTTATCATCCTCTTACCGGATAATATTTACCTATTAACCAGTTCCTTCCGATTCCTATGAGGAAATTTCATGGCAGATCTCCTGAGGCTTCTTTCTTATATGTATGTTTCAACATACATGTTTCAACCTCGCAGAAGAAGGTTGATTGTGCCCTCCACAAGAACGTTGCTAACCTACTTTTCTGTCAGGATGCTATATTCCAGTTGCAGACAGGGAACACATATCACAGCCTCTCAGTTATACAAATAGCTGGGTATTGGAGGCCCTGAAAGACCTTCCCAGCGCCAAGGTAAGGGAGTAACTCGCTTGGATGTTATCTTGTGCCTTGAATAATTGGATTTATAGTTTAGGACCCCTTTGTGATACATCTCATTAAGATAGCCTGGGTTTTTATGCGATGCCATTTTTCTTTGACAACATTCTCCTATTA
>NW_027106417.1:224163-225219 GCF_000696795.3 Halyomorpha halys | reverse complement strand
CTTTATTAAAAACAATTACACTTTTATACATTGAATTATAAATTTATGTTCAACTAAAATAATAGATTTTAGTTATACACTATTGTACTGTAGAAGACATTGACAAGAAATAAAGAAAAAATATACAAATATTACATGCCTTGAATAATTGGATTTATAGTTTAGGACCCCTTTGTGATACATCTCATTAAGCTAGCCTGGGTTTTTATGCGATGCCATCTTTCTTTGACAACATTCTCCTATTATTAGGTTAAGGCAGCGTTCCATACTTCTAGCTTTAATTCTGCTGTTGAAAAACACCTCAAACATTCCCAGAAACTCATCAAAGACCAATTTTCAATAGTGCGGCCAAGGACTGATTCTAATAGGCATCCCCTGTCTGTAGAAGCTTCTGTTACATAAGAACTGCATTTAACTTTTACTCCATTCTCTTGAGATAGATTGTGCAACGCCGTATAAGTTGTGGAGCATCTTATACCACTGTAGTGGCTGACGCACGCACCACAGACACTGTCGAAGAAGGGGGATCTATAAAAAAGAAACTATATAACACAAAGCTCTCAGCATAGGGATAGACCTTTGAGGAGCCATATTGCCGTGGATGACACTCTAGAAAAAAAGAGGGATACAGTGATCTTAATGATGTTCCTCTATATCTCCTCTCCCTTAATCTTAATCCCGGCCCTAAATACATAAATTGATTAAAGTTGCCTTTGTCATATGTTATTAGCCACACTAATAATGAGACAACCAAATTTAAAAAAATTCCACTATAAGCAAGGTTTCTAACTATTTTAAAAACTTATTTTCAGGCAACGGAAGAGGTTGTTATAGAAACACCTGAAGGGTCTCAGCTACTGAACGGCTTTGCTGCCTACGATCAGTTTATTTTTTATATCATATCGTCGAGATTTTGCAAATGTCAATCTCTCTTCAGTTATATTCATTTTTACATTAATTAAGTTATTTCCATCTAACACTGTCTTTTGGTCAATATGGGTGTTTAAAGATGTTTAATGTTTAAAGATGTCGAACATGTATGTAGCCATAACATAT
>NW_027106417.1:219918-223568 GCF_000696795.3 Halyomorpha halys | reverse complement strand
ATAAAATTAGGCTCCTCCTTGGACAGTAAAAATGACCTAGGTTTCACTCCTTTCTCTGCAGCAGAAAACACTGTTGTGGCAGCTGTAGTAAGATATATAGAGGATATCAAATGGGAACATATAATGAATATATCAAAGGGTTGTAGAGAAAAACCCAATGTAGATAAGAAATGTGATAGTGGGAATCCTCGTTCCGTCCTCAGTAGTATATTGTTAGAAGAAATGAATGAGTTTTTTACAAATTTAAACATGAAGGAAATTTTCTGTCAGGACAACAATATACCATTTGTAATTTCTTTATCTGAAATTGTGAACCTTTTTCTTCGCAAAGGTGAAGTTTCAAGGGCATCCTCACATTTACAATTTATGTTATCCCTTAAAGCTAAGAATATAGAGAATGATGAACTTTCTGAAATTTTGATAAATTTAGGGTATGATACTCCAGATATAAATATTAATCCGATTATGGATACCTTTGAAGAAATGAATGCAGCTATTATATCATTTGACAATAATGTTAATACAAGCCTACATACATCTGCCTGTAAAGGTGATTTAAAAGCTATAAAAGCATTAGTCTTGGAGGGAGCAGATATCGAATCACAAGCAGTCAACAGTTGGACACCACTCCATTTTGCAGCAAATAATGGACATAAAAATATAGTTGAATTTCTTGTACAGAAAAGAGCTAATGTAAATGCTAAAACATCAAGTCAAGAAACACCATTACATCTGGCTTCAGCCAACAATAATGTAGAAGTTGTAAAAATACTTCTCAAAAACAATGCAGAGATAAATGCTGAAATGAACCCGGACTGTATGAGCTCCCTTTACGTAGCGAGCCGTGCAGGCAACTTAGAAGTGGCAGAAATGCTGGTTGTTGGTGATGCTTTAATCGATGGTGAGGACTGCGGTACCTACAGCCTGACGCCTCTACAAATTGCAGCATTGAATCGTAAGGTTTCTGTAGTTCAATTTCTTTCCCGCCATGGTGCAGATATTGATGCAAGGGATGGTGCAGGGAATACTGCACTATACACTGCTGCTTGGAATGGCAATAATGAAGTGATAAAAACACTTATAGAACTAGGTGCTAATATGAGGTTGCGTGTTGGGACTGCTGGTCTCACTGCTCTCCACGCTGCTGCCTGGAAAGGTCATGCTACTGCGGCCCAAATTCTCTTGCAAGGAGGGACTGAGCCCAACACCAAAGATTCAAGTCATGCGACCCCCCTGCATTGGGCGGCCACTTTGGAAGTGGCTAAGGTACTCCTAAACCATGGAGCCTTTGTCAATGCTACGACTGTTATCAATGAAACACCGCTTCACAAAGCAGCCGCAAAGGGCTATGCAGAAATTGTTCGTCTGCTCCTCCAATATGGTGCCAATATTAATGCAAAAACAAATGGTTTAAAAACGCCTACCTATGAAGCTATATTAAACAATCATTTCCCGGCTATGAGAATCTTATTAGAGAATGGGGCTGATCTTAATGCAATAGGTCCTGATGGGCAGACAGTTTTAAATTTTGGTATCAGTAAAGGATTGTTGAAAATGGCTTCTGGTTAATGTTTATCAGTTGAGAATTATCATCAAATGATTCTGATGCTTCAAATCTAAAAACAAAATCTTTATTAAAAACAATTACACTTTTATACATTGAATTATAAATTTATGTTCAACTAAAATAATAGATTTTAGTTATACACTATTGTACTGTAGAAGACATTGACAAGAAATAAAGAAAAAATATTATTTGTAATATTCTACAATTATACTAATATTACAATTGTCATTAAAATATTGTATTAAATGCTTTAGTTTATTTGAACTTTGGAATAAAAATCTTTAATACAAATGACTCTACTTTTATACACTAACTTTACGTTTTTGGTAAATATAATATTCACTTTTTTTTTATTTATATTGTATTATTGCTAATATAGATAATAAATAAAGAAACATATTACTTGTTGTTTTTTTTATTAGTAGTTTTTAATTTTATAGATCTAAAATAATAGAGACCAGCTCCAAGACTTTTATATAATACAATGCAAAATAAGTTATGTCCGATTGATAAATTGGTACAATAAAATATTTTAATGGCCTGAAGTTGGAATGTGAAACTACAAATTTGGAGAGAATTCTTATTTTGAGTAAAATGTTCCTTTATTTCTTAATAAATATATTCGTTGTGTTATATTATCAAATACCATAATTCCAAGATATTTAACCATAAAATTTAAGGAATATGAACAATATAAAACATTTTTTTTAACTTCCTATTTCTATCTGCACCCCTCAATGCAAAGTTGACAATAAGCAAATTGTTTGAAATTAATATTAAACAACAAATGACATTGAATAAGTGAAGAACAGCAACTCTTCTCTACCTCTATTATTCTCTAACTGCTGTATTCCAGAGAAATACTGTATTCCTAATACTTTTATTTAATCTTCTTTAGGTTCAATTATATTTCAAACTTAAAACTTCTTTTGGTTAATGTTAGTTATTTAATTTTATTGTTTACTATAACCATGGTTATTATTGTTTATTGATCAAAACAAGTTCACCAAAATGGTCTGTTCCAAGACGCACTTCTGGTGGTCCGCAACGGAGCATGCGCAGTACAAGTTTTGGGAGGCAAGGATTTTTGTTTAAAAAAACAGCAGACGATTTTAACTTGACGACCGTTTTTTTTTCGCATCTCATATATGTATAACCTTACAGAATTTCATGGTAATGAATCTCTTTGGGTAAATACATTTAAAAAAATAAATAAATATAGAATATAAAAACACACATCAGTTAAAAAAAACGCTTTAGTTAAAAAACAGATAAAGAACTAACTGATCTCCTTTCTGAGCAGTGCACCGATTTACCTTACAAAAAAATACTCGGTTTGCTCTTCAGTCATGATTGTACTGTCGTACTACCTCTGTTGTGATAGTAGGTAGTACAAGTATTGTTAGCGAAGCAACTGTCATGTTAACTATCACATTTATACGCCTTGAAAGTGAACTATCGTACAGTTACCGTTATTGCAGCAAAAGCGTTAGCCACTAGTATGGTGTAACTATTTGATAAGTACAGTTATGTCGTACTGGGTATGACGTGATCATTAATAATACAAGTACTGTCAGAGGACTAACAGTCGCATTAACTACCATATGTATACGCCTTGACAGAGAACTGCCGCAACTATGAACCTTACCAACTGTGATGATAGGTGGGAAAACATTTTTGTTATACATTTGCATAAAAACCTAAAATTTTATCAGCCCCGGGCACAAAAAAATAATCCATCCCGGGTTCCAAAAACAAATCCACCACAAACCCCAAAAGTAATCCACCCCAGGCCCCTAAAACTAAGTTGCCCAATGTTTCAAAATTATATACATCACATGTCTCAAAAATAACTCTACCCCGGTGTTCTTATTTCAAATAATCTACCCCGGACTATAAAATGAATTCCTCAAAAACAAATCTATCATGGGCTCCAAAAGGTCCCTGAGTTCTGAAATTCAAAAGCTAAGAAAAAGTAATAATTTGTTAGTAATAGTGTGTCAGGATTAACTAAAAAAAACTATGCTAGCGACATACATACAGCTAAAGCCATTTTACCAGAAATCCCTAATTCCCTCCAATT
>NW_027106417.1:212030-214390 GCF_000696795.3 Halyomorpha halys | reverse complement strand
TTCTCGATTTAACTGACCAAGTAACAGACTCTCAGCCATGTTAAATGTTATTTCGTTTTACCACGGCAAAAGAAGGCAATTTTTTTCGATTTAACACGAGTTTTTCCATTTAACACGCTTTAACACGCTTTAACATAGATCATGAATACCCCTATTGTATCCCATTATTTTATACTTTATTTTTCCTTTGTTTTTCTATCTATGAATTGTTTTTTTTAAATTTATTTATTTTTTTTTTTTAATATCTCTTCTCCCCCTCTATTATGTATATATTACCATTTATTGTTCAGCTAATTTAAATACTTTTTTACTATGTTTACTTTAATATTATTTTCGTTATTGTGGCATAACTGCCATCCCCAATCCTCCCAATACAAACGAGGCACTCTGTCTTTGACTGCCGTCAAAACAGGTATGCATTCTGTTTCATCGATAAAAAAAGAACAACAGGCACTCTGTCTTTGACCGCCGTCAAAACAGCCCTGACGAAGCCCTGCAACGTGGGGCGAAACGTTGGCTCAATAAAAATAGTATAATTATTTACTATTTGAGTTGTTTTTTTTTTTTTTTACCGCACCCGGACCATATTCCATTCATCAGGACTAACAGTCGCATTAACAGCCTGTCGCATATGTATACGCCATGACAGAGAACTGCCGCAACTTATCAACCTTACCAACTGTAATGATAGGTGGGAAAACATTTTTGTTACATATTTGCATAAAAATCTAAAATTGTATCAGCCCCGGGCACAAAAATAAATCCATCCCGGGTTCCAAAAACAAATCCACCACAGACCCCAAAAGTAATCTATCCCAGGCCCCTAAAACTAAGTTGCCCAATGTTTCAAAATTATATACATCACATGTCTCAAAAATAACTACCCCGGTGTTCTTCTATGTTCTAAATTTCAAATAATCTAACCCGGACTATAAAATGAATTCCTCAAAAACAAATCTATCATGGGCTCCAAAAGGTCCCTGAGTTCTGAAATTCAAAAGCTAAGAAAAAGTAATAATTTGTTAGTAATAGATGTGTCAGGATTAACTAAAAAAAAACTATGCTAGCAACATACATACATATAGCTAAAGCCATTTTACCAGAAATCCCTAATTCCCTCCAATTTCCCACTAAGGAGAAAAATTCCCGGAAAATGGGGTAAAAATACCCGCATCGGCGGCACTGTTTTTTTATCTAAGGTCAATGTTGCCATTTACATTAATTACAATAGTATGTATTTTTTTATTCAATTTTAATAATCGGGCATAAGGCTTTGTTTAAAATATAACATAATGAACTGCTTAACTTTTAAAAACTGCAGATTTGTTGTATGTATGAATGTTTTAACCCGGGAGAGGTGTAGCCTAGAGCATTTTACTCATGTTGGGAAATAAACGTCTTTTTTTTTTGCTAATATTTCATCTGTTTTGTTTATAGTTTTGTCTACCTTCCGTTAAACCTTTGATGTTGTTATTGCCGCTTATTTATGTTAATCACTCTTATACCCTCCTCCCCCCAACTATACTTAATTCAGTTTTGATCTGGCCTCCTCCCAACGATAAGAGTGAGCATTTATCTCACCAGAACACTCATAATATGACATTTTGTTACTCTCATTTGAGCATATTGCTCATCTGGACACCTCCTGTGTTTCTTATTTTAAATCATGAGCTGAGGTAAGAGGATCTTAGATATTTTATTAAATCTGCATTCTTTAGCCCCTGATAGAAGTGCTACAATTTACAATTTCAATTTGCATTGAAAGTAACCATTAAGATTTTTATCACACCCCATTATATAAAAAAAATAGTAAAAATTGTCTACTAAGAAATAAATGCTCATGAAACACCTCTTAGGGGACAAACAAGTAAGACGCTACTGCCAGGTTAATGTTATGATGGATTATGGATATACATGTTTGTCAGATGTTGCAAATCTAAGACTTACAAATGGCTCCTTCATTTCTGCTTAACTTTTCAGTCTTCAATCAGTATCAGGTACTTCCCTTTCAGTTTATCTGTTATTTTTGTTAATATTCCCCTTGCAGTTGTTACGATACCTCACCTATGATATATTTGCTTCACCTATCTGTTTACCATTTACACCTACATTTTTTACCATATTTACAAATATAACTAATAAGTGTTGTTCTACAATTTAATACTCTAATTCTTCATTATAATTCTATCACACCTGGGGCCTGTTTTATAATAAAGTACAAACTAAAACTATTAGTCTTGTCAGTTTAACTTAATACAATTACACTGAAATGTACAATAGTAACTTGTACTTTATTACTTTTTAACTCCTGTAATATCGCTAATAGTCCTCCCTATTATGAAAAAATAATATTTATTTTA
>NW_027106417.1:210278-211980 GCF_000696795.3 Halyomorpha halys | reverse complement strand
TATAACATTTAACATGGTAAAACATATAACATTTAACACAACATCATGAATACCCCTATAGTGTGTAAGTGATTGAGAAACACAATATACCAAAAGAGTGGAGATACATACAAGTGTAAAATATAATAGAAAATTAATAATAAAGTAATTAATATAAGTACACTTAAGAAGGGTGTGAATTTATATTCATATGTTATATTCATAACATATGAATATAAATTAAAAGATAAGATACATGAATATAAATGAAACAGGATGGATAGTAAATATAAAAATAATTGAGAATAATAATAAAAAAAATGAGAATTTAGAGAAACAAGAATAAAAGATATGACAAGAAAGTGGGCTTCTGAAATGCAGAAAAAAGTGAAAAGAAGTATTACGAGGGTTTTATTATGTTCAAAATGTGTCGATATGTAAGGGAGATGCAGTCTTTATCAACTTTATGATTGACGGAATTCTCATTTAAATTTATGTAAATGGACTCCAAGATGAGACGTTTGGTACTCTGTCTTTGACTGCCGTCAAAACAGCCCTGACGAAGCCCTACAACGTGGGGCGAAACGTTGGCTCAATAAAATAGTATTATTATTTACTATTTGAGTTTGTTTTTTTTTTACCGCACCCGGACCATATTCCATTCATCTATACACACGGTCAATCAATAATCTTCCAGACTGTTAGTCCTCTGACACTACTTGTATTATTAATGATCACGTCATACCCAGTACGACATAACTGTACTTATCAAATAGTTACACCATAGTAGTGGCTAACGCTTTTGCTGCAATAACGGTAACTGTACAATAGTTCACTTTCAAGGCGTATACATGTGATAGTTAACATGACATTTGCTTCGCTGACAATGCTTGTACTACCTACTATCACAACAGAGGTAGTACGACAGTACAATCATTTTTCTTTTTTTTTTTGGCCAAGACTCCTATTGGAGTCCTATACTGCCTAACCATTGGTTGGGGGTCAAAGTTCTTCATCTTGTGGGACCGCCACTCAATGAAAAAAATCAACGTCCCAGGGCCGGATTCGAATCGGCACCGCCAATAGACATCAATCAAATTGGTAAGACTGTGTCTTAACCACTGAACTATGGGTGGCCCCAGCATAATCATGACTGTCACTATCATACAGTTACAATTATAACGATTTTCCAAGAGCGGATTAAACAGGTATTTTCAAAGAACAAACCGAGTATTTTTTGGTAAGGAAAATCGGTGCACTACTCAAAAAGGAAATCAGTCAGTACTTTATCTGTTTTTTAACTAAAGCGTTTTTTTTAACTGATGTGTGTTTTTATATTCTATATTTATTTATTTTTGTAAATGTATTTACCCAAAGAGATTCATTACCATGAAATTCTGTAAGGTTATACATATATGAGATGCGAAAAAAAAACGGTCGTCAAGTTAAAATCGTCTGCTGTTTTTTTAAACAAAAATCCTTGCCTCCCAAAACTTGTACTGCGCATGCTCCGTTGCGGACCACCAGAAGTGCGTCTTGGAACAGACCATTTTGGTGAACTTGTTTTGATCAATAAAAAATAATAATCATGGTTATAGTAAACAATAAAATTAAATAACTAACATTAACCAAAAGAAGTTTTAAGTTTGAAATATAATTGAACCTAAAGAAGATTAAATAAAAGTATTAGGAATACAGTATTTCTCTGGAATACAGCAGTTAG
>NW_027106417.1:189766-204628 GCF_000696795.3 Halyomorpha halys | reverse complement strand
AAAAAATTAAATAAAAGTAATGATAATAAAAACAACTGAAAGAACTTTGAAATGAATAATAATGTTGAAAATTTACAGTTATTGAATTAATATAACAATGAGAATAAAACAAGATGATACAGAATGCAATAAAATAAAGGATCAGTAATATCTAAATAAATAATATCTATAACTAAGCGCACACATATATAGCTAATTCTAATCGTAATATAATGAATAATTATGTTGAGTTAAGAAAAAATATAGGCTGATTTGGTCACTTGGTGAATCAAAATCAGTTAGGAATATTAGAAGTAAGAAAGTACCCAGTCAAATATTTCTTTATTAGTTTTCCCTGTGGTTGATTTACTTATTAGTTCTTCTGGTAAGCGATTGAACAGATATGGTAGGTACTATATAGTTTGAAATACGTTTACCAAATATATTGTTATATTTGACTATCTATATTACAGTTTTTTTACTTTGCCTTTAATTAAGAACTTAAAACACAACAGAGTTTATTTATTTGTGTCTTGGACGTTTCGGAGACACTGCGTCTCCCTCTTCAGCATCTATAATTTAACAATATTTTTAAAATGAGTTTTTCTATAATAGTTCATAATCATTTGACTAAATTTCTAATCGTTTAAAAGACAAAAGTCAAATAAATAAATGAGTTTTTTAACACAATTCTACTAACTAACCTAATATTTTATCATTAGATGGACTGCTAGGTAGAAAATCACAGCTTTCAGTAGACAACAAATTTCTGCCTTACGAAACAATAATAAAACCTATTTAGACTTATGGATTAGAACTGAGGGAGACAGCTAAAAACTCTAACATCAAACGCGTTCAATCCTTTCAGTCCAAAGTCCTTCGAACAATAGTCCTAGATGCTCCTAACTATGTCAGCAATAATACCCTACTTAATATCCCATTTGTATTAGACCTTATTAAATCCAAATTCACCACATTCCACAAGAAGTTTGAAATGACAGTGGCCCAGAGACCTATTATAAATAATTATATTAGAGTTCTGGCAATGGCCAGATTCTTCACTGAAGTTCTGAGCATCTGTGGTTGACGCCCTTACTCATCCTCCACTGGCTTTTAATACCAGTAACACGGTTGAGAGGGAAGAGCCGTAAAGTCCGGAGTCCTGCTCTTCCCTCCACAAGTGGGGGAAGAACTCGATTTGGAGTTACCCAGGCTGAATGTAAATAGGAATATATGTTTTTTAATAAAATATATATATTTTATCATTATTGGGAATTATCTATTCATTTGCCTTTTTCTATTAAACAATTAGAAATGCAATGAACTGATTTCATAAAACTACTGGAAGAACTTATTACTGAAGAGGGGAGCAAAGTATTCTCAAAACATCTAAGACAAAAATAAATAAATCAAGCACTGTTGTGTTTGAATTTTTAACCAAAAGGAAAAATAAAAGATTTATTATTTTTTTAAAATAATTCTATAATACTGTTGACTTTAATTGGATGAGAGGAGAAGTGAGGCAAAAGAGAGTGAATAAGGGGCAGGAAAATTAAGCTTGCCCCTTTGCTAAAATTGACTTCCAGCCCTGATCCCATATGCAACAATATTGTTACAAAGTTGTCCATTAATCATACTATATATGTATAATACCTATAAGACAAATGGGAAAAGTAAATTTAGGTTTTGTACTATAAGCAATGTTTCTAACCTTTTAAAAAATTATTTTCAGGCACCAGAAGAGGTTGTTATAGAAACACCTGAAGGGTCTCAGCTACTGAACGGCTTTGCTGCCTACGATCAGTTTATTTTTTATAATGAAAAATTCATCGGAGAGAAATCGCAGGCAGCGACTTCCTTCTTAGCTCACCATTCGAAAATTCCTTTCGCGCAGTTATTTTCCAACATGAGAACTACTGACTACATTTTAATTCAAATTCTACATGCCCTTTATTCTGAAGACATCAATTTATCATTATATTTAGCAGAACTCGCCAAAGTTGTCTATAAAACAGATGGTGATGAAGAAGAAAATGATTGGATAAGGCAAAATATTAAATTTCCTTCAGAGAAAAGTTTCCAGGTGGTTAAGTCTTTGGTGAATTTAGATGGTAAAGGAATGATGAATATTCCAGCACCTATTTTAAAGGAAATCCTACTAATTGTGGACAAGGCGGCAGCTCTTGAAGCAGCCACAGAAGTAGGAAATATAGAAGTGGTCAAATGGATTTTACAATTTGATATCCATTTAGAACACTTGGAAACATTATTGAACTCTGCATTTTCTAAAAATAGAATAGACATTGTGAAGTTATTGATCAGAAAAGGGGCTCTTGACAATTTATCTCAACACGGAAAAGTAATTGACTTATTGAGTTCAAAACGGGAAACTATTCTTCATTTGGCTGCTCAGTCGCATCGACCAGCTGCTGTTACTGCTCTTTTGAAAGCAGGGTCGGGGCCGAATGCTGAAGACAATGATGGCTACACCCCTTTGCATAGAGCTGTAGAAGCCGGTGATGAAGAATCAGTGGCCCTTCTTGTCAGAGGTGGAGCCAAAGTCAATCAAACAACACTTTCAGGAGATCTCCCACTTCATATAGCTGTTTCAAAGGGTAATTTGAGAATGACCAAACTCCTGATAAAATTAGGCTCCTCCTTGGACAGTAAAAATGACCTAGGTTTCACTCCTTTAGCTGCAGCAGAAAACACTGTTGTTGCAGCTGTTGTAAGGTATATAGAGGATATCAAATGGGAACAAAGAATGAGTATATCAAAGAGTTGTAGAGAAAAACCCAATGTAGATGAGAAATGTGATAGTGGGAATCCTCGTTCTATTCTTAATGATATATTGTCAGATGAAATTAATAATTTTTTGACAAATTTAAACATGAGGGAAATTTTCTGTCAGGACAACAATATACCATTTGTAATTTCTTTATCCGAAATTGTAAACCTTTTTCTACGCAAAGGTGAAGTTTCAAGGGCATCCTCACATTTACAATTTATGTTATCCCTTAAAGCTAAGAATATAGAGAATGAAGAACTTTCTGAAATTTTGATAAATTTAGAGTATGATACTCCTGATATAAATATTAATCCGATTATGGATAGCTTTGGAGATTTAAATGCAGCTTTTATGTCATTTGACGAAAATGTCAAGTTTAAAAATGAAACAGGGCATACAAACCTACACATATCTGCCTCTAAAGGTGAATTAAAAGCTGTCAAAGCATTAGTTTCGAAGGGTACAGACATTGAAGCCCTAACAAATGACAGTTGGACTCCACTCCATTTCGCAGCATCTCAAGGACATAAGGATATAGTTGAATTTCTAGTACAGAAAAATGCCAATGTAAACGCTAAAACATCAAATCAAGAAACACCATTACATTTGGCTTCAGCCAACAATCGTGCAGAAGTTGTGGAAATACTTCTCAAAAACGATGCAGAGATAAATGCTGAAATGAACCCGGACTGTATGAGCTCTCTTTATGTAGCGAGCCGTGCAGGCCATTTAGAAGTGGTTGAACTGCTGGTTAATGGTGATGCTTCACTTAATGAGAGGGATTGCGGCAGCTACAATCTGACGCCACTACAAGTTGCAGCATTGAATGGTAGGGTTTCTGTTGTCAAATTTCTCTCCCGCCATGGTGCAGACATTGATGCGAGGGATAGTGCAGGGAACACAGCGTTATACATTGCTTCTTGGAATGGGGATAATGAAATGGCAAAAACACTTATTGAACTAGGTGCTAATCTGAGGTTGCGTATTGGGAAGGTTGGCTTCACTGCTCTCCATGCTGCTGCCTGGAAAGGTCATACTACTACAGTCCAACTTCTTTTACAAGGAGGAACTGAGCCCAACAGTAGAGACAACAGCTATGCCACACCCCTCCATTGGGTGACCACTTTGGAAGTGGCAAAGGTACTTCTTAACCATAGAGCTTCTGTCGACGCTAGAACTGTTAACAAAGAAACACCACTTCATAAAGCAGCCTCTCTGGGACATGCAGACATTGTTGGAGAACTCCTCCAATATGGTGCCGATATTAATGCGAGAACAATCGATGGAAAAACACCCGCCTATGAAGCTATTTTGAATAATAATTACTTGACTTTGAAAATCTTAATAGAGAATGGCGCTGATCTTCATGCAATAGGTCCTAATGGACAGACAGTTTTAAATTTTGGCATAAATAAGGGAATGTTGAAGATGAATTCTGGTTAATGCTTGTTGGCTGATAATCATGATCAAATAATGCTTCATTAATCATAAATGGTTATGTATTTGAACTTTAGAATCATATATTTAACAAAAATTATTTCACTTTTGTACATTGAAATTTTAACTTTGTTTAGCTAAAATACTCAATTCTAGTAACACAATATTATAATATTACTTTGTTATGAAATAATATTACTTGTTTTGTCTTTTATCTGTAATCATTAAATTTACATTTCCACAATTTTCGATGCCAGCTCCAAGATTTTCATATATTTGGTAGTGAAAAAAGTTCTGTATGCTTTGTAAATAGACACAATTAATAATTGTAAATAGACACAATTAATAATAATAATAAAGCTTTGTAAATAGACACAATTAATAATAATAATAAAGCTTTGTAAATAGACACAATTAATAATAATAATAAAACCCGATGGTTCGATGCCCATACCACCAATCGCTCTCTATGTACATTCTTCCAGTGATGCCCCTCTAAATCCAATTCTACTAAATCAGTTTTAATGCAATCCTCCCATATACGTTTGGGTCTGCCCCTTGGTTCAGTGTTTATTAACATTATTGGGATTCACTCGTTACTAAGTCCTACAACCTTACATGCTGCAATGTTATAACCTGAATTATATTTAACGGGTACAGTTCCCTTAATTCAGCATTGTGTAGTTTCCTAAATTCTCCAGTTAATTCATCCTTCTTCTGTCCAAATATTTTACATAATACTTTATTTTCTAAAATCGTAAGACACTGTTCATCCCTTAGTGTAAGAGGCCACGTCTCGCACTCATAAAGAACAGTGGGAAAGATAATAGTTTTGTAAATTACCTAAATACTTAAACCTATCTATCTGTTCAAACCTATTTCCTCCTATATCTATATCACCGAAATTGCTAGCGTTTCTACTGCTAACCATGTATTTTGTTTATTTCAAGATCCAGTTCCTTATTAGAGTTTATTAACGCGGTTTTATTTAGTTCTATAGTTTCCATGTCCTTACCTAATAATATCAAATCATCAGCATACCCAAAAACTGGTATTTTACCACCCAAAGTTAAATCCTTTTCGGTATTCATTACACTTTTAAACCCGACAACCTCAAATTTCACAGAACAATGATTACCGATTTGTAACTTATTAAACGTTTGGGTCATGCACATCCGTACGAGATTTACTATTATAATTATTAAAGAAAATCCAAATTTTTTCAAAATAGTCCTTTATTCTTCAATAAACCTATTTATTATGCTATATTGTATGAAACACTAAATGAGAATTTTAGAAATGTTCAACACAGTCAATGATCTCGTACGTATGTGTATGACCCAAATGTTTAATAAGGTACAAATTGGTAACCATTGTTCTGAGAAATTCGAGGTCAGGTCGGGTTTAAAACAAGGTAATTCTTTATTACCTATCTTATTTAATCTATCACTGGAATATGTCATTAAAAGTGTGATGAATACCGAAACATGAGTATGCTGATGATTTTAGAAATTTTCAAACCTATTTTAACAGAACATTAACATTGTGTGTTTTTTCATTTTCTTCCTCCATGGCCTTAAATTATCTGCCTCCTTGTATGGTTTATGTTTCTGCCCAAAAGTATGAATAAGTTACCTTCAATTCTGAATGTTAAATCCTGTTTACAGAAAAAAATAATCTGAAACATGGAAGGATCCAAGGAGCATTAGGGCCATTGTTTTCTGTTTAAATTTAATTGTTAAAACCTAACTAAACCCTTGGAAGTTTACTATAGGCAATGAGAGTAATTATGCAACAGTTTAAGGTTTGAGGAAAGAATTGGAAAAGAAATGAAGAGTTTGAGACAAGAGTTGGTTAGGGATTACTACAGAAGTAATTTAATTACATTTCCAATTAGATGTTTCAGTTGCACAATAATTACACTAAAATAATCGTTCAAGATCATTCAAAATATCAAAAATTGGTAAACTACCAAGAAAAATTACAATGAAGTAATCCTATTATTATTATTATTTATTAAAGTATCAATGCTTACAAAACATCATCAATAATTCATCACTGTTTTCGAACATCCATTAGAGTAACATAATTTAAAAAGTTTTTGAATTTGATCCAATGTCATTTAATATTAAAAAATTAATAAGAACAATTTACCCTTTAACAAACCTTTTATATTAAAATTAAATATACAAATTGAAATTAATTACATATTTACACTAATTTGAATTGATGATCCAATTCCACCATTTAGTGAACAACTGAACATGTTTATTTCTCTTTATCGTAAATAGTCATTATTGGAGCATATAGTTATTAAATGCCCCAATATTTATTATTTACAGTTTGTATAAAAAGAAGTTTGTTAACTTTGATAATAGGAATGGTGGCTCCTTTTGTTTTGAATTTGAACTTTTCACAATGACATTTAATTTTTTTCTACTATGTTACTTTTACACTTAAAAAAAAAAATGTAAAATTGAGACAAAAGTAAAACATAGATGATTTTGAAAACAATAATTATGTAAGCATTAAATAAGTAAATTTTTTTTTTAAATGTTGCTTGGATTAAGAATAAGAAGGAACATGAAGAAAAAAGAAAAGGATAAATATAAAAAATTGATAATTTAATCACAATAATAAGACTTTTACACTTTTAATGTCATGGAAAAAAAATAATAATATTACACAACCATGAGTAAAGAGTAACATGGAAAAACAATCAATAATATTATATACATTAGTTTATACAGCAACCAGACATTCAAGAGGTAGAGAATGGTACATTATATTTTTCAAAATCTTGAAAGAACTATCTAGAATACTGAAATATGGTTATAGTAATACAATAAAGGATTGTAATGTAAACCATTCTTTATATTTAATAACTTCAGAAAAATGTTTAGTGTAAATCAAATATTTAAGAACACTCTATAGAGCTTTAGAAACTTCTTTAAATCCATAAAATAATTACCAGCTAATGGGTAAAGAAATATTTCATCATTGTAAAACATGAAAAGATAATTTAGTTTTATAATTGTTCAATCCAATATTTTCTTATAGGTGATCCACGGACTCTGTAGGATCATTTTGAAATTATTTTTGCAAATAACACAATAAATTAAATTAAAATATTTGTCAAGCCATAGATTGCAATAAGTACCTCTTTACACATACATCATTTTCACTTGAAATATGAAGGCAGGCCATGACATACAGATTTGTAGCTTCAAAGTTTAAAGTTGCAAAAACAAAGACATGAGTGTATAGATATATTATATATATGAATGTAGGTGAAGTAAAATTTAAAAAAAAAAATTATTCAATTATTATGGGGACATGAAATAAAATGTCATCAGATTGGCACATGCACCCAACAGTTTATGGGCAAACTTGTTTTAGAACAGATGTTTCATTCATGCATTCTTCTTCGTTCTCCATTAACTTCTTCAGTATTTTGAACCTAGAAAAAATATTTTTTCTTCTATCTCCTTAAGTTAATTATTATAAACTTTAATATTTTATATTTATATCTTGTTCATTACTAATAAAAATGTGAAATGGTTAATTAATTTAAACAAAAAAATTAAAGGTATTTTACAACTTAAGACCTGTCAGACCATTTCAATGAGGATACGACTTAACTGATATTAAAGATTATTACATTCAGGCTTTTTGAGAAAATGAATTCTATAAAGTTGTACTTCAGTCCAATTGCAAAAACATCCAGAGCATTTTTATTCTAAAACTATTTTTGCAACTTTAAAGTCATTAATCTTCAGTTGCAAGGAGAAGTGTTGCGATCATGGGAAATTTCAGTTTTCGACGGATATACATGTTTTGATGTCCTCTGAGTCCAAATAACCAAGTCTTGCAAAATGGTCTGTGTATGAACAGCCTAGTAGCTCAAAAACAGAAATTCATAAAAAACTGAAAGTGTATATTTAAAACTGGTATATCTTATTGATAAAATTAACTGAACCGAAGTATCAATGTACAATTAAATGATCTTTAATATCAGTTAGATTATATTCTCATTGAAATGGTCTGGTAGGACTTAAATGCTGAATTTTCAAAATGGCTAAAGTACTTATTTTACCATATTATTTTTATATAATATATATTATACTATATAATGTATTTATATATTATATAGTATATAATTTTATCTTATTGATAAAATTAACTGAACCGAAGGTTCACTTCATTGAATTGATTTTTCACATTTTCATTTTATTTTCTCAAAGAATGGCCTTAATGATTTTGATTAAACTCATAATCAATGTACAATTAAATAATCTTTAATATCAGTTAAGTCGTATCCTCATTGAAATGGTCTGACAGGTCTTAAGTTGTAAAATAGCTTTAATTTTTTTGTTTAAAATAATTAACCATTCAAATTTTCATTAGTAATGAACAAGAGATAAATATAAACTATTAAAGTAATTAATAATTAAGTTAAGGACAAAAAAAGTAAAAATAATTTTTCCAGGTTGAAAACACTTTTTGGTAATAAGAGTAATACTATAGACATATTATACAGCGTTGTAAAGGCTAATAGAGAAGAAAGAAAAATGCATAGATAAAACATGTGTTTTAACATGAGTTGGCCTGAAAACTAGCAGGTACATGCGTAATATTTCATTTCATGTCACCATGGTAATTGAATAATTAGTCTTTTTTAATTTTACTTAACCTATACTCATATTATATACACCCATGTCATTCAGTTTATAGAATAACAAACTCCATACAATTATTCTTTATATTTTCAATATTGATTCTATGACAATGTAGCATTGAATAAACGTTTAAGAATATGAACTTTATATTTAGCAACAAGAAATATTAATAAAAGTACTTTCCTGAAAACTTGAAATTTGAGTTCGTCAAACTGTCAAATGAAAGGTTCATTTGGAAAATTAATACGAGAAAATATTTCCAAAGCAAAAAATTTAGAAATATCTGTTCTAATTGGTAACTGAAAGTTGTATGATACGCAAACTGCACCAGATTTTAACTAAACTGTTCCTGAAAGTTCAGGGACATACTCAGTTTTACAACTAAAATGTTATGGTTTTTATCGATTTAGGATGTCCTTGCTAATTGGATGAAGGTGTCCTTAAAGAATTTTTTATTGGAACCACTAGTTTAGTCTATTAAAATGTTATTACCACACATGTAGTATCATTTTCCAGACCAATGTGGCCTGTGGACCACCAGACTAAATAACAAGAAACTATATTCTTTGAACTTTAGAAGAATTTGTAGGAAGCTGGCAACACTGACAACCTGGAAACACTGTTGTGAAACCTCCTTATAATTCAATTGTATTTATGATTGTTATATGTGGAGTGTTATATAGTTAATGACCAAATAAATATTTCGATGAGTTGTTGGAAACATTAGCAACTTTTATTAATTACCAATAAACCTACAACTTTTTGTTTTTGATACAGATGTGTAATGAACGATAGAGAGCAATTAGAGAAAAAAAGAAATATTTTATATATGTACCATAAAAGGATATTTCAGTTTTGGATTCCATTTCTTAATATAGTTTTATACAAACAAAACATTTTAGTGATGGAAAGCTGATGATTTTGTAATCAACAAGACAACTTTTATCAAACTTATAAAACTCATTGATTTCAACACAAATTATAATAATGGAAAACCAATTAACTAAAATATTTATAACTATAAACATTTACTCAACTAAAACTACTTGCAATTCAGTTATAAAAACATTTTTTTTTTTTTTTTGCTTTACTATTAACATCATTTAGTCTTGATAGTCCAGCCTATGAATACAAAATATTACAATATAATCATGACAGAAAAAAATACTACAAATATTGCATAGATTAATACATTTCTGAAATGATCATTAATTGTGAATACTTCACTATCAAGAGGAACATATGTATGTATTTCCGAATCTCTACAAGGTTTTTACAATTTATAAATTATTAGCATAATTTACTAATTTAAAACAAATTAGTAAAATTGAACTATAAGATAAAACAAAATATTAGCATCAATAAGCTATCACCTACAAGAGTATTGACAAGATCTAGACGTTTAAACAATACAAAAATAATTAATATAGAGATAAAACAAACACTGAATCTCATTTCGAACCTTTGATGTACTGACATTAATGTCAATAGATCAAGCAAAAGAAAAGAAAATCTTGTCAATAAAATATCTCATCAGGTTCACTTAATATTGGAATAATAGAGAGAACATTTCAAAGTAATTACAAACATAAAAATGAAGTATAACAAAGAAACATGGTTAACACCACTCTTCAAATTAGTAATATTTCTAAAATTATTTCTACAAGGAAATTATCACATAAAAATGACATTTGAATTAAAAAATTAAGGAAATTGACCCAAATAAAAAAATATCAAAAATATACTTCATTACTTGTTATATTAAAATCACATTTACCAAATACAGTTAGGGAATAAATCTCAAAGGCCAACAAGTACATAAATATACTATATTCATTGTTTACGGTAACTATTTTTTACTATCACCAATGTTCTTTGCATTAGACCAAAATCAGTAAACTTACTAAATCCATTGACATTGGTTTAAAGAAATACCAAGTAATGATTTTTCTGTTAAAATAGAATTTGAAACAATAAAAATTATTTTTATTAAAATTCACATAACTATATTCCAAACAAATATATCATATATCCCATACCCCCCACAAAAAAAAAAAAAAAAAAAAATTAGTTAAAAGGGATCGACTTTTTAGTACAGCATTTCAAATATATGATACCTGACTGTCCAAACTAGTGATTCCGACCTTTTTTTGGTGGCGGAACCCTTTTTGGTACTAGTAGGAAAATGGCAGAATCCCTATAATGTCATTTAATACAAATAGAGAGTCAAACATTGTCTTTTCAGCAAAAGCAAAGAAAGAAGAGGATACTAAAAACAAAACCTGTGCAAAATTGAAGGAAATGTTAGATGAAAAAATTCAAAACTGTATTGAGTTGACCTGAAATAATCCATTCTTAAATTATTTACCCCTGGAAGAGGGTCACAGAAGCCTGGTTGGTAACCACTGGTGTAAATAATACAGATTTATTTTTCCTTTCAAAGAGAATCAAGCTATTATAAGAATTATACATTATACATGTCACTTTAAAAGTTGGATACTCTAAGTAAGGTTAACCATGGCTAGAGATAATCAGCTTCCACTAGTGAAGGTTAACCACCACTGAGCATTATTTGTGATTTTTATTTTCTGCAAACCCTGTTATGATTAACAATGTTTTCAGAAATACTGATAAATTTATTAGCTATTTCCGTAAAAGACCTATATTTCTGTTACTGTAGATCATTAACAGCACCATAAACTGAGTTGTAGGCCATATATCAACTGAAAAGGAATCCGTTGATGGTTTGTCAGAATAAGATATAATACCAACAACAGAATTGGAGTTCAGTAGTTTTTAACCAAACCAAAACAAAAAAAAAAAAATGAATATATTTGTTATATTATGAAAGAGAGATTCTCAATTACTGCTATGAGATCTTTTCAATTTCCCCATTTATAGATGAGTAACCATCGACCTTCATTAGTGAAAGTGACTTGTTTTTCAATTTGACTATTCAACTTACACTAAGTTTCTCACAGTAAGTCGACCATGACTAATGAATGTTGACATTTTCAGAAATATCAACTCACACTGTAACATATATATACCATAAGTAACGTTAAAAAGAACTTTTCAATAAAAATAAGAGATAACAATCAAACAAGGAGCTAAACAATAATACAATAAATAAATTTGAACAATAAATATTCAAAGTGGTAGGCCATATATAAATAAATATTTCTGTTTAAGCAAATGACAAATTAAAAAAAAAAAATCAAATGTTTTAAAGTAATCTTGAGGCAAGTGTCTCTGTGTATCTGGTGTGAAAAAGTGTTGGTTCAATTCCCATCTGGAGCAGTTAATATTTATTTCTCAGCGGTCCTGAGAAATGGATTGTCTCAACATGTCCATTCTAATACAAGAAGGCAATCTCTGGACCGTCATCAGGGGTAGACAAAAAAGATAACTAGATCTACTTGTCGAACTAATTATTCCCACCAATACTAGTAGAGTGATGTAAGGGATCAGAACATATGCAAAAGTGGATTTGTTTACTAATAAAATACTTATGACAAAATATGCAACCTTGTTTTATAATTTATAATATTTATCACTTGCTATTAATATTTCATTAATTTAGATTAATGATAGGAAATTTGGGGCCAAATTATGGTCTATGTAGAATTTTTACGGGAGACCTATAAAAGCTTATCTTTAATTAGAATAACATCTTTCTTGTTTCAAAGAAGTATTTTCCCAAATATAGGTCAAGGTTTTTAGCACCACAAGACTGCAGCACCTGGTAAAAGCTTATCGAGAAGGTCAAGGTCCGTATGGAGCTCAAGATGAGTGGTTGATTTAACAAAATAAGAGAACCAATCTTGAAGCTTTTAAGAATCAAGATGATAATTAATTTCAAGGAACAAGGTATAAAGGTTACATGGTATCATAACAAGAGAATTTCTGATGTACATGATGTTTAGAAATAAGAATTAAGAATACTAACCTAATTAGGTAAGTTTAAGCAGAAACAAAAAGGCATGTTCTAATTTTAAAACTTTATAATTATAGCTCTATAAGTGAGGAGTAAATAGTACCTAATTTAAGCATGCTTCATTATTTTTGATATTTATAAATTAAATTTGGAAACTGAATTCACCTTATATTCAAGCAAATACTATCTACTCTCATCGTTTGATTTCTGGATGAGTTACATTGAGTACGTTTAATGGAAGCTATGTCAAAAACCCAACTTCATAGATGTGTATTAAATACCATTTATTCAACCGTACATTTTTAATTATTCAAAAGAAATACTGTTTATGTTCTTAATAGCATTCGTTAGCTAAGAATGGAAGAAGCTTGAAAAAACTTCAGGAAGATGCAACTAACTCGAATGATATGGAAGAAAATCTAGGAATAAACAACTAATATAAAGGTTGTTCGAATCTCTTAGTAACCTATTTTAAAATCTAAAAGTAACTAATTTGTACCAGTGCTTCTATAAACCAAGAAATAAATAATCACAGTGGATACAGTTAACTGTAGAGATGGTTGAGGATGGCGAAGTAATGACTCACAGCAGCACCGGCAACAAACAGATGCCAAATAGCATGAGCGCATGGTATCTTGCCATCACACTTAAAGAATGTAATACCAAGAATGTATAGCGCACCTCCTAATTTCAGCATGAACTCTCCTGGTCCTAACGACTAATAGCAAAAAAGAAAAAAGTCAGCTAAAAATTAATAAAAGAATAAATCCAAATGACAATTATTACACTCATTATTAAAAGAATGCATTGTATAGTTGACCATATATTAATATGAGTAGAAGATGTTCAGGGGTCTGGTCTGCAAAAATAAACAAATAAAAGAAACTTATTTATTTGTGTCAACGTTTCAACCTGAATTTCAAGCCTTCATCATGGACTCAACGAAGATTCCATTAAAAGTCTTTTAACGCAATCTCACTTTTAATGGAATCTTCATTAGTTCTCATATAAAGGCCTGAAATTGAGATCGAAAGGTCAGCACAAATAAATAAGTTTTGTTTATTTTTTGCTGACCACACCCCCGACCATCTTCTCACATTATTAAAATGTACAATTCACTGACTTTAATTGTGACAATGTTGGACGTTTTCTGTACCCATGTTTTTTAATGTCTCTTGATCCAATTTTAAATTTTTTTACAATGAATTGTGAGGTGAACTGAGATAATCCCAACATTCTACTGATTTATTTATAACTCGTTACTTATTCAAACAGTTAGGTGATCCTATCTTTATTGGTATAATTTGATTCAGTTAATTTATGGTCCATTTTGGTGGAATTTTGTTATCATATTAAATTTGCATTTGAGGGTTCAAATTTTTATGCATTCTTTGTTTTCTTTTTAAGGAAAAACCCTCACTACTTATATATCTTTATTTAATTTTTGGACATCTGTCCATTACCTAGTCCAATTTTACTTGTTCTCTATTTTATATCTTCCCTCAATTTTTGTTTGATTTGTCTTGTCTTTTAAATTCATCTTTTTTTAAAATATTTTTTAGTACAATATGCAGGAGAAGAACAGATAGATGAATAAAAAAATAAAAAAATTTTAAAAGTCAAAATAAATCTCTAGGGAAATATGAAACAAAGGATAAGTAAGATAATGAACGGATATAGAAAAATTAAATAAAGAGATAGAAGTAGTAATGGTTTTTTCCTTAATATTAAACATTTTGCTCACTCTGTGTGTTCATTTGATTAAGGAATCAAACATTAAGTGAAAACTATAAGCTTATGACAAACTAACAATTGATTACTATACCGTAACTGTACGAATAAGATTTTTAATATAAATTTATGAATTGGTAGTTCTTAACTTAAATGATTTTCTGATTTTCTTCATTTGTAAACATTAATGCTAAATATAAATGAGATGGTCAGGGATGCGGTCAAAAAGGAACAAAAAATAGTTAACAATTATTTATTTATTAATAGCTAACAACTACTTATTTATTTAACTGGATATGTCACTTTTTTTT
>NW_027106417.1:188398-189146 GCF_000696795.3 Halyomorpha halys | reverse complement strand
TTGTAAACTATTTTTTGTTCCTTACTAACCACACCCCAGACCATCTCCTTCACATTCAGAAAAATATTACCAATCATTAATATATATGATTTTATGCTAAATACTGTTTCTTCAGTTAATTTATGAATAAGAAATAATCAAACAAAATTTTTTTGTTAAAAAACTAAGTGTACGAATAATTATTTTACAACAAACCGTAACTACATGAATGTAAATAAAACTCAACTTAACAGAAAAAAGTAAGAAAAAAAAGGCTAATAAATAAAATAGTCCATCATATTAAGTATTGAACACCTTAATTATTTTATAAATTATTAAATTTATTTATCAACACTAAAAGAAGAAATTTTACAAACCTTATGCTGCAATATAACAAGAGCGGGACCTAGGCCAACAAAAACATACATCAAAGTTTCGAATGACTTGTACTTCTCATAAAACGTTTGTTGGTACAGAATACCGATCAAAGCCAATACCTGAAAAAAGACAATTATTTGTAAGAAGACAAAAACTACAAAATATAAATAAAAACTTATAAATAAAAACAAGCGGCATTGATAATAGAGAGTTTATTCAACATAGAATAACAACTAGGTCTGACCAGAGAGCATTTTCTGATTTTCTTCATTTATTACATTATCTATTAGTACAAGAGCCCGAGAGCAGAAAAAAGTCAGTTTTTTCACTCCAATTTTTGATTACTTTAATAAAAACTATGTAGAGTTACTAGTCCAAATTGATGAATTGG
>NW_027106417.1:172282-188348 GCF_000696795.3 Halyomorpha halys | reverse complement strand
TTTCACTCCAATTTTTGATTACTTTAATAAAAACTATGTAGAGTTACTAGTCCAAATTGATGAATTGGCCAAGTATAGCAAGAGGGAAGAAAAAAAAAAATGGTGGCTATTTCAAAACGTTAAAAAAAAATTATTTTTCATTCAGAACTGTGTATCTTTAAAAATATCAACAACACTAGAAAACCTAATAGAACATTATTTAAAATAGATTAAATTTTATTGTAGGAAATACTCAGGGTGGCGGTCAATAAAGATATCAAAATAGTTTTCTTTTACTATTTTGATACCTTTGTTGACCTCCACCGGACTATCTTCCTACAATCTACTTCATATAATAGGGTAAATTTGCTGAAACATGAGCTCTAATAGGACTATTTACGTTCAATAGTTCCCAAGATATATTTTTTTAAAAAGCAACATTTCATAAAAAATGAACTGAAAAATCAGTAATTAGTGAATTTATTTTAGGAAAGCAATATTTCAGAAACTATTCAAGGTACAGACCTCTATTAGCTATAAAGTAGTTTTTGACACTTATCTAGGAGTAGAAGTTTTTATGATATGAATTTTTCATATGAAATTTTGTCGAAATAACTAGAAATTAATTAATTAATTAATTATGAGAGATAGTTGACCGTGGATGATAAATGAGGAGAAGATGGTTGGGGGTGCGGTCAATGAAACTTCGGTCAAAAATCATACTTATTTGTGTTTCATTGACCGCACCCCCAACCATCTTCTCCTCATTTAACTAGAAATTAATTTATTTTAGCAAATATCATAAAAACTACTACTCCTACGAAGATCAGTATCATAAACTACTTTATAGTGTGTTAAACTAGCTTTAATTTGAGTGCTGTCAGAAACCTCTGCGTCTAATTGCTCTTGAGATATATTTTTTCATAAATCAAAACTTTTATCAGAGCGACTATAAATCAACATTTTGTGAATTTATTTTGTCAAATATCATATATACTACTATGATAAACATTATTAACTATTTTATAGTATATTAAACTATCTTTAAGTTGAGTAATAGACATCTGTATGTCTGATGATTTCTGCGATAGTTTTTCCAAAATTAATTAAAAACAAAGATTTTTGGCTATTTTATTATGAAAATGTTGCTTTTTAAAAAACTATATCTTGGGAACTATTGAATATAAATAACTCTATTAGGGCTCATATTTTAGCAAATGTACTCTACTTTAAATAATAAATTGAATATAGTCCGGGTGCGGTCGAACAAAACTCAAATAGAAATGACTATTTTAATTGAGCCAATGTTTCACCCTGCATTGCAGGACTAGGCTGGGGCCCGGACCATATTCCATTTATTACTACACACAGTCAATCAGCGATCTTCCAGTATATCATAATACTTTAAATAATGTTCTATTAGGTTTTCTACTGTCGTAAGTAATTTTAAAGATACAGAGCTCTGAAAGAAAAATGAATGTTTTTTTAGCCTTTTGAAGCAGTTGCCATTTTTATTCAATATCATAATACTTGGCAGACTATCTTGTACTATATCCATCAGCACCAAAAATAACATAAAAATTATGAGCAAAAAGTAATCAAAGATTAACTTAAACTAAGTAATAAATTGTCAAATATAATTGCCTATTGCAATGATATTTTTTTATTAATTACAATAAAACATGTTTGTAAATGAAAATTTTTTAGAGGAAGTTATATACATTTAATATACAGGGAAGTTTATTTTACCATAATTTTAATTTAAAATCAAGATGTCCGACATGACATTAAACTTCTTTTGTTTTATTTTTTTTTTTTATACATTTAAACTCAAAAGTTTTTTTAGTGGTCCAGTACCAGGTTGATAGATTCATATAAATGAAATCCTAATAGACGTCAAAATAGTTTTAAATTGTATCGTTTGGAATGAGTATACAATGAGTCATAGTTCTGTTTATTTATTCTTCTTCCCATACAAATATTTATGCAATAAAAAAACTGTTGCCAGTATTCAGAATTCTGTGGTATTTTTGATATTTTTTCCTCAAAAACTATTTCTGGATCCGCTATTGATCCAAGTAAACAGACTAGGTTCTAAAATATAATTTTGATTTTTATCATTCTTCTTGACTTTAAGTACTGATAAAAATTATTAGTGTGTGTAATTTTTTATTAATTTCTGAGAATATTCTTTTTATTAGTCAACTTTTTTTTTCAAAAACTTTAAATTGATTTATAACTCAAGTACATAAATATAGGTAACTTTTTACTATTTTATTTTTTTTGCTACTTAAAGAGTATTTATTGGAGCAAATGCACAGATATGGATAAATAATTTAACAATTATAATATCTTCTGAATGCATTCATAAGGAACTATGGCTAAATAAAATATTTGTCAATATTATTAAAATAAGCAACAAGTTATTAAAACTTCTAGAATGTTTTAGTGTTTACACAGCCTTAATAATTTCTGTACATTAAGTAAAATATTTTTCTTCTAAATATTGAACATTTTTTCTCCATTATTCTCTTTATTTACATTTTTAACGTTTCAGGGTTAATTTTACCTCAACTTATGAACTGTCTCACTAAAAACAACAATTTTTAATTATCTGCTTCTGAATCATCAATCTGTATCTGTGGAATTCCCCAGGGTTCTGCACTATTTTCAATACTTTTCTCAGTATACACAGCTGAAACTGTTGGAGCCAAATCAAGCCAAGCCAGTTGGACACTGAAAGGGCTGAATATTACATTTAATCCCAACTGCATTATTTTCTCCTTCCAGAACAAGCTCCCTCTCCCTAGACTCTATAGGATACCAGGGTTCAAGAACAGACCGGTGGGCAGAATAGTGTACCTGAGTGTCATCCTTGACAGACACTAGCTCACCACTGTCACAAGAAAATAAAGCTGGTTACGACCAAGGCTTACAGACCTAATCCTCTGCTAACATCTTCTAACTTTTCTCTCCACCTCATATTACTGATATACAAAAATATTCTCCAACCAACCCTTCTCTGCAAAGCACGTATGCTGGCTAACATGACAGTTTTAGGGTAGTATCCTGAGACATATTGTATAAAACATACTATTTCACAAAGAGCAAAAACTGACAACGTCCATACTACACTTGGATTATCGACAGTGGCAGAATTCATCTCACGGAGGCACATAAAATCTTTGACTACTGAAATCATGAAACCTGGTGAGCCCCGTCATCAGACAGCAGACACAATACCGTTTTCCCATCTATATCTATTATATTCCCTTTCCTTAGTTCCGACATTAAGTGTATAAAAAGCAGTTAAAGAGATGTATTTCACCAATTCCTTCATCTTCCCTAATATCAAATACTACATTCATGGGGCTTAGAAATAAAAAAATTACCCGCTGATTTCATGCCTATACCTGTTGTAATTTTGTTTATTTAACAATTATATATCTCTTTTTTAGTGTTTTTTTTTTTTTTTCAAATTTTGAGGCAATTTACCAACAGCTAATCTTATTATACAGGGTATTTCATGGCTAAGTGTCCAGACTAAAAATATGAATTAAGGGTTTCAAAAAAAAAAATTGCCTCTGGAGGTATGTCCGTTAATGCTTTGCTTTGGAGATACTGATATCTAAAGATTTTTATTGTTATGAATTATTTAGATTATAACAAACAAATTAATATATGTTTCAACTACTTTATTTAGGATAAGTTAGTATTAACATTCACATTAAATATAGTTCCAAGTGATTCAAGATAATCGAGGCTTTAAGACAGGCTCGGCATCTTCCTTACATAGGAACACAGATTAATTATTTTTTTGTTTTGAGGTCCTTAATTCACATTTTCAGTTTGCACACTTAATCCTGAAACACCCTGTATAATAAGATTAGTTGTTGGTCAATAGCCTTAAAACTTTAGGAAAAAGAAAGACACATAAAAAAATTACAACAGACATAAGCATAAAATCAACACGTAATTAAAAATTGTTAAATAATTTTAAATTAAATAATACAAAATCACTATAAGAGAAGAAAGACTTGTTGATTTTAGTGAGAGAATCCAAAAGTTGAGGTAGGAATGTTAACAATGTAAATAAGTAGAATAATTAAAAAAATATTGAATAAAAAGTGCTCAATCATTAATAGAAAAATATTTTACTTAATGAACAGAAATTATTGAGGCTGTGTACTATATTTTATTTAATAAACACTAAAACATTCTCAATGTTTTAATAACCTGTTGCTAATTTTAATAACATAGACAAATATTTTATTTAGCCCTAGTTCCCTATGAATTAGTTTAGAAGATATCATAATTGTTAAATTATGTAACCATATTTGTGCATTTGCACCAATAAATGCTTTCCAGGTAACAACAAAATAGTGAAAAGTTACGTGTATTTAGGGAACATTTGGTTGTCTGATACAAGAAAGTATAGGAATAAAATTGATAGGTAATTTAAACAATTGTTAAATAAATAATAACTGTTAACTGTAAAATAAATAATAACTGTTCAACCAATTGCTTTAAACAGCCCTGCAAAGTGGGGCGAAACGTCGGAATAGTTGTAAACTATTATTGTTTCTCTTTTGACCGCAACCCTGACAATCTTCTTATATATCAATTGTTAAATAAGTTTAAAATGCATAAACCAAATAATATGAAAGTATTATAAATTAAAAACTTGTGGAATTTATTTACAGTTCAGAACCTAGAATAGAATAAACTATGTAGCAGAATAGAAAATATTGGAAAAAAAAAAATATGATAATTAATTAAAATTTAGGGCACTTCACTACCCAGGAATTGAAAAAAACATATCTCAATATTATAAGCAGAGATTATAACTCTAGAGTAGCAGACATAGTTTGTAATCATTGATTAGGTAATTAAAGTCAATTTTGATCTTTGTACAATAATTAGACATAGGCAACCAATTCTATTCAATCATTTTTTTTTCTAATAGAGATAAGATTAGACACTTGAAAAAGATAAATACATTCCAATATAACAACTATAAATATCTAGAATTTAAAAAGATCTATGTCCTCTTTAATGCTAGAAATAATTTTAATATTGAAGACTTTTCTTTAAAATCTACTTAAATTACTTTCAACTAAAGTGACAAAAAAAAGTGAACTATTTATATTAAAAAAAATTTTTTTTTTTCAAATTCAAAACAGATATAAAAAATAGAAGCACCATCTAGACAGACATAAATAAGTATAAGTTGAGAATAAATTGAGAACTTCAAAAAAATAAAAACACTATTATTTGATCTTTAAATAAAATAATATTAACTTAAATAATAAAGTGATCATCAAATAGTAGAGCGCTTTATGCCTAAATATGTTAATAAGTGGAATATGGAATATAATTATTCTAATAGAAGCAGGCAAGTCTAACAAATGAGATCTCTGAACCATTTGAGTAGCACAGTTGAGCGGAAAGATAATTTTTAACACAAAAACTGATATTAAATATAATATATATAGATATATAATATATTAAATATAAGGGTTTAGATGATGGGAAAATAGTCTGAAATGCCTACAAACACAAAGAAATAAGGAGTGTATAAGTTCTAAAAAGATTTTCTGCTCTTCTCGTTTTCGGGAATTAACCAACCTTCTTAATTCATATTCTTTATTTTATTGATAAATTAACACTGCCGACGTTTTCGATACTCCTCATTCTTGAGGAGCCTATCCCAAAAATAGTTAAAAAGTTAATTGTTACTTTTAAAGCTTTGAAATGTAGCCAAATTTTATTTTGCTTTCTTTTTTATTTTTTTATTATAGTTAATTTGCATACCTTTCAATGTTTGTACAGGTCATCTTTGTTCAATTTCTGATAGAAATTTTATCATTTATTTAAAAAAAAAAAAAAACAGTAACTAAAAACATACTTAAAACTAAAAAATATCACTAATATTTATATATCACTCAATTTTTTTAACAATAAAATATTTTTAGAAGAAGCTCCTGAAGATGGACGTACCGTCCAAAATGTTGGCAGTGTTAGATTATTGATTTAGAAATAATAAAATGAAGAATTTGAAGTAAGAAGGCAAATTAATACCTGAAATAGAAAGGAGCGCCAAATTACATAATTGTCTTCAAATAATGAACCTCTAAATATATAAATAAAGATTATAATTAATTCATAAATTAATTTTCAACTAAATAGAAGTAGCTATTATAATTAAATGAAATTACCCAAACGATCCACCAGAGATGATAGGGCCATATATTACGTGGAAGTGGCTCTAGAAAAACCCAAGGGAAGTATGAGCCGGCAATAAAAATATAAATCATAGCTCGGTCACAGCGATGGAGAATTACTCTCAGAAACCTTGAAACATATTTTGAAAGTTAAAAATAAAAATTACTAATATAAATGAACCAATAAACATTCATTAATGCATGCTTTTTTACTTTTAGACCAATAACCTGTTTCTGTTCGAGAAGAAGACAGTATGGAAGAGTGTTGAAACGGTAAAACACATGATGAGTGAAAGACTATATATCAGAGCGCAGAAGAAGTGAGAGCTTGTAGGAGAATTAAAGAGCAGTAATAAACCTCCATATATACTAGGAAGCACCCAGATCTAATAAAACAGCAATATAAAAACAATCAGATATATACACATATATTTGTATATATACATACACATACAAATATACAAGTTCTCATAAATTACTTTAATCAAAACTTAAAAGTAAACATAAACATGAAATTCTGAAAGGAAAGGTTACAAAAATAAGTTTCCAAGAAAATCCCCTAGGAGTTATTCTGCAGTTAACATATAACATGGTTTTTAAATTGGGCTTATAACATTTAGCATGTTAAAACTTTTTGTATTTAACACAAAATCATTAATGCCCCTTTAATTGTAAACAAAGCAATCTATTTATTTTGTACATAATTAATGAGATGATTGAATTTTACAGCAATACTTCACTTTCTAAAACTTCAAGATGTTGTACTTCCCTTCATACAGATAAAGTGAATCTGAACAAATATCTCTGAAAAATACTACTTCCTTTCTGTTGATGGTACATCCCATGATCGCCGAGTGACACAGTACTCATATTGTTTTATTTTGAAAGTGCTACAACTTAATAAAAAAAAAATATTTTATTTTGAATTGATCTTATTTTAAACATAGAACCATAAACTAGCAGTTCTCAAGCTTGTTTTATAAAAGCACCCTTATTAGGCTAAATTTCACTGCACCCTGGTTGTGCTAAACAAAAATTGGGGCAGTTTTCCTTACAGCAGTTGAATTGTATAGAAAAAAAAAATTTAAAAACAATGCAAAGTAAGTACTATAATGCACTCTATATTTGCTATTTTAATTTTTACTTTTTTCTTCTGAAATATTTTGAGAAAGTGGCATTCACTTGCAGTACTTCTGCCATTTGTTTGGGACACCACAGTAATTTAAGAAACGCTGCTATAGACTGGGGTTACTTTCTCAACTACGGTTGTTATGCAAACTATCCCAAAGGTAGTAGGGTTATCATAAAGTCATCCCAGTATATGAAATAGGTCCAATAGAAATAAAAAAAACAAAACTTCTTTCAACTTTTTTTTAAAGCTGTGTCAAAATCAAAACAAAAGTGATATAAAATTACTCATTTGTGAATTGATGCATTTAGACATTTAAGATTATATTTCCATTATACTTAAATCTTTAAGTTTCAACTTGAATGGCCTCATGAGTCCCCAGAAGTAGTCCATAGCCAAAGGGGAGACTAACACGGATGAGAATTTTGCTTTAAAATTCCATTATCAGGACTACGAACAAAGATATAAAAAATTTCTTTTATCTCAGTAGAACCTCATTTATCTGTCCTATCTGAAATAAGGCTAGTTAATTAGGAGAGCTGGTTGATCTGGAGTGTTTAAAAGAAAAACTCCAATAACTTAATTCATATACAAGTTAAAAACTAAAATGAAATACATAACTTAATATTTTGGTAATATGTACAGTAATATATGATAAAGTTGAATTTATTTGACCAATTTAATATAAAGTAAATTAATACCATTTTACCAAATTTGTGTTTTCTCAGTATGTTAATTACTTTATTTTTACCCAAGGTACATCTGAGAAACTGGTTAGTAAGAGTTATACAGTACTTAAAAAAAGGAGGATTTTATATTTAATGTTTTACAAATATTATTATTCTTAATTATAATTGCAGGGGGGTCAGAAATGAGCCAACATAACATTGTAGCTGAGTTAAGCCTTTGATTAAAGGTTGACAGAAATAAAAAATGGTGTGATACAATACAATTAATCATAAATGGGGTAGAGCCTAATTAGATTGTTGTTTCCTAAGTGATTTTAACAGCATTAAAGAAATCAATAAACATAGAATGAACCCATTTATATTACAAAATAAAATAAGTAAAACCATCATTAAAAAATTCTGCATAATTTCAGCTAGGAGAAGGAAATAATTAAATATATAATCTTTACAAATAAAGTAAGAAGTTTGTTTAATTTTCAAATATAGATAATTAAATATTCAATTAAGGTTCCAAAACCACATTACATAAAAATTTGTGTGAGATAATAATTTATGGGGAAAAAAATTATATTATGAATAAATACTCACTCCATGTGTGATAACATTGGCTATGTGCTCTATAGGAGTTGGATTGTATGGCTGATTGTGGGATGGCTTGTCATTCATCCATTTAATCCTAAAACAACTCTTACTTTAGATATAATACAGTAAAAGCTACATATTTCAATGACATGAGTACATACGATTTCAAAGCCTGATATGTATTTCCTTTGAGTAACCCCAATTGTGTCCAATGCTTGGCAGACATCATTTTACAACAAGTAGACAGATGTCTACTGACAAAATCTCTTAAACCTTAGCCCCATTCATGACTGTCCTTGGAAGTAAAATTTGGCAGATTAACAAATTACATAACCAATCCAGGAAGTAAGACCTATCTATATGTTAAATGGATTTATAGAAGACAGATAAATAAGAAGCACATCAATACACTGAGAAATAAATACTATCCTACATGAAAGACAAGTTGGTACAATCTATGCCCTAAACTATTGATAAAAATACTGATAAGGGAAGCCAGGTTATCCTATTGTTACATCTGAGGTTAAGTTATTGAACTTGTTCCAACACGTGTCAAAACCATCATCTAACTAGTGTGCACATGCGCAGTACGGTTTTTCCGTTCCAAAACCTTCAACTGGCAATAATAAATATCTTATTTACGAGTAAGCATCGGTTGAGTATATATAGTGTAGGAGTCTTCATGATTCTAATCAAGCTCATGTCAGTAAAGTTCTTCCCTCGTTGTTTTCTTAGAACCGTTTCGGCCGTAGTGAATTCAATTCTGGAGCTTTGGATGGAATTATTTTTGTGACCCTCGGCGGATTTATTTTGGAAGTCCCTATGCATTAGTTTTGTTGAACTTGCCCACTACCTTAAATAAAAACCAATTTCTAACTGCACGATCAGTTATTAGTCCTTCACCATATAAACTGCATATTTCTTCTGCTGTCGCCTAAGCACAATTGCCTGGTTTAAATTTCATCACATGATGAATATGTGCTTTTTGACCCTCTTTGTAGTAAGTTAAATTTCCTTTATTTTGAGTGTTGGCAGACACACGTGCGTCTTATGGATCTAGAGAAATATTTTTTCAAAAATCCAACATTTTATACGAACAACTATAAATTAACATTTTGTGAGTATATTTTGTCAAATCTCATAAAAACTACTAGTCCTACAAAGATAAATATTATTAACTATTTTATAGTAAATTTAACTGGCTTTAATTTGAGCGCTGGCAGACATCTGTACGTCAAATGGTTTCTGAAATGAAGTATTTCATAAACCAAATTTATTATCCGAACAACTATAAATAAATTTATTTTAGCAAATATCATGAAAACTCCTATTCCTACGAAGGTAAAGGTCATAAACTTCTTTATAGTCCATTAAACTAGCTTTAATTTGAGTGCCAATAGACGTCTGTACGTCTCATAGTTCCTGAGATATAGATTTCTCAAAATAAATTAGCTAATTATATAATTAATTAATAATTACTAATCTTTCAGAAGATTTTTAAGAAATTTTGTTTTTAAAAAGCTATATCTCAAGAACTATTAGACGTAAATAGCTCTTTAAGGGCTAATATTTCAGCAAATTTACTCTTGTTTAAATAATACTCTCTTAGATTTTCTAGTTTTGTTGGTAGTTTTTAAGATATAGAGCTCCGAATGAAAAATTAATGTTTTTTTAAGGTTTTGAAACAGCCGCCATTTTTTATTCCTCCTACCTATACTTGGCAGACTCATCAATTTTGACTAGTAATTATACATAGTTTTCATTAAAGTAATCAAAAATTGGAGTGAGATACTGCCTTTTTTTTTTCCCGGATCTTGTACTAGTACGGCACTACGTGACGTGGGAGGCCAAAAACCAGATGGGTAGACAAAATTAACAAAGATGTGAAAAAGTTGCATGTATCAAACTAGAAAGCAGTTGCCATGATTGCCGTGGAGAAGGCTATCCGGGCCAAAAATCTACAAGATCTGTTGTAGAGCGAACCGAAAAAAAAAATTAAACCGACTATCGAATACTAAATATACGACTTCATCGTAATTGGTTCTCCCGTCAAACAATATTTCTGAGACGTAGACCTAATATTGCAAATGTTATTTCGGCATTGGGAAAGAGTGAGTTTTTACTAATTAATGTTTTTTTCTCTTTTAACTATCCAACAAAAAATATTACGGCCAAATCAATACCAGCTTATGTACAAATTCTAGTTTTTCAAAAGTAGGTTTGTTTCTTGAAATATTTTTTTGTTAACCCAGAAAAAAAAAGAGCATAGTTAATTCACTTAATTCATGTTTATAACTCTGATGATATGGATAGAAAATATTTTGTAAACAAAAGCTTGGTTTATTTATTACAATTGATAATAAAAAAATAGTAATTAATAATTGAAGTTATTAATTAATTAAAAATTCAGGGATAAATTTAATGGATTCAGAGAAAAAAAAAATGGTCGTATCAGAGAACCCTGCTTCCATGTTTGAAAAGTTTTTATAATGTTTAGTAACTGCCTGTCACACCTTTCGCTAGGTCAACTGCCAAAAAACATTTAAGAGAACAATGCGATTGTATGATGATAATAATTAATAATAACACTAATTTGCAAATCAGATATATAATACTTCGTAAATGATAATGGCGTGGGATTTCTGAGGAAACTGTATAACCTGACGTCACTAAGCAATATTTGCCTTTTTCTTTGAATATTTGGTGTGAGTTTCGCTGATGGATTTTTTTCTTAATCTATTTATTGAAATTTACAGTTGTATTAAGTAAATTTATAACTAGTAAATACACTATGGGTTATATTAAGATAACATTATACAGTCATGTGGAGAATCTACTCTGTTCAGAGATAAGTTAAGATAATCAACAAAAATAACTTTTATTAGTACTAATGTATGAAACAAATTTCAGAGGCGGGAATTTAAAAATTCACTAATACAAAGTGAACTACAGGAGGGGTATTCATGATCTTTAGTTTAACATGCTAAAACGAGTTAAATGGAAAAACTCATGTTAAATAGAGAAATATTTCCTTATTTTACCATGTTAAAACGATATAACTTGTAACATGGTTAAGAGTCTGTTACTAGGTCTCTTAAATGGAGAATGACGTCACGCAACAGACCAGCTGAGCTCGTCACAGTTTTATTTGTTGTCATGTTAGTTTACTTGCTCGTATTTTGTGCTAGTATTGTTTTGGATGTTTTTAAAACTAATTAAGTAATGAATGACACTAATAATAATGTAATGACTGTTAACGCCATAATATAATTACCTTGTAAATAGTATTTGAGTTTTATTAGTACTTAATTTAGTTACATCTATTTTTATTTGTATTGTTTACACACGGTCAATCAATAATCTTCCAGTATGTCCAAAAAATGTAATTATATTTGTTTGTTATAATGAGTAATGGAGACAGTTGCTAGGGGCTGATAAAGGTTGCTAAGGCGTCATCTAGCAACGGACCGACCATCTTAGTTTTTTAAGGCAGTTCCGGCTAATTAGTGGCCGTGCTAGCGTCATTAGCAGCCCTGTCTGCGTTTGGTTCATGTTATTTTATTAGACATTTTTTGAGTGTTTTAGTCGTCATAACAGTCCGGAACCAGACAACTTCTGTGTTTCGATTTTAATATGAGTTCCGGATAATTAGTGGCCAGGAACGTGTGTAATCAGCCCTGTCTGCGTTCATTTTGTCGGCTCGCCTAATACATTAATACGACTCTTGGATATTTGGACCATCGACGAGCCACTACACCAACTTTGGACCATTGCAGCGGTTTATTTAGCAACAAGAGCTGCGACTTACACATCTCGGCAGCACTCTTCCTCTGACCTATCGGAGTGGAGCAACCCTACGTCGACTAGTATTTATTGTATATATTTATTTTGTAAATTAGTTTCTTTTAGTTTTCATAATTTATCTAACTATTTTATTTTTATCTGAAAGGCTTTTTTTTTATTTTACTTGTATTAATTGTTAGTTACCTTTTGTTTATTTTAGTTTTAGTTTTCAAATGTTTAAATTGAACCAAATAAACGTTTAATCCGTGCCAGTTTGTTTTTTTATTCATTTTAAAGCCTTTCAACAAAACGACATAGTCGATTCGAGGTCGCTTTAACAATGACAGTTGTCAATTAGCTCATCTTGACTCGCAACCAGACATTTAAGAGGTAAAGAATGGTACATCAATTTTTTTTAAGACATTTCAAAATCTCAGAAGTATTATCTAGAATACTTAAATATTGTTATATTTTATACAATAAAGAATTATTTTGTTAGCCCTTTTATACTTAATAACTTAAGAGTCATGTTAGGTTACTTGCTTGTAGTTTGTGTTTCGATTGTGTATTAATATTGTTCCTCACAAGTCAGATCAACAAGACACTCAGTATCCAAACTTTTACACAACTTACACTTTTCACTCACTTTATGGATGTTGTAATAAGTTACTTTAATCAAAACTTAGAAGTAAAAAATAACATGAAGTAATTAATAAGTTCATAAAATAATATGAAGCAAGTTGCTCAGAAAATCCGCTAGGAGCTCTTATGCATTTAACCTTTAACATGACTTTAAATAGGGCTGCTCACAATCCTATACTTATAACATTTAATATGGTAAAACATTTTACTTTTAACACAACATCTTGAATACCCATAGATTAGTAAAATTATCCGTCGATGGGTTTGTTTATCCCTTTAGGGAGCGATATCTCTCATCTAATTAATGTCATATGAAGAAGGAATTTTGAATTTTTTTAATTTCCCGCCACTAGAGCTTCTTTTTTTACCCTAGTACTCTTTTATTTATTTAATAAATATATAATAACATGATAGATTACATATATTAAATCATTACATAAATCATAATAATAAATAGTATATTTCAATAAGGAACCATACCACTTTTTAATTATACAAAATGTTAATGAATCGTTTAATTTCATATTTAATAACAATGAGGGTTCACTAGATCGCTTGATCTGGAACTAAAGAAACAATCTAGATTAAGAAGCTGTCGTCCATCTTTGACTTCTTCAAACCAGGCCAGCGTCCTGAGCCATTCTGTAGAAAGCTGATGATTTGTTCTTCAAGAGAGTGGAAGTAGCATCGAATTCTAAGACACGCCCTTGATCCAGTACTAGGACTCTAAAGAAGTAAGAAAAAAAAAAGTTTAATACTTCGTTATTTTCATAAAAATTCGAAATAATTCAAAACGTAACCAACTTGTCATAGTCCATTATGGTGTTAAGCCTGTGCGCTATTGTAAGGACTGTACAATCAGCGACTTTCGTTCGAATCGTCTTTTGAATGAAGTCATCAGTCGTTAAATCAACAGCTCCAGTAGCTTCGTCCAGGACCAAAATCTTTGTCTTTCGAAGAAGAGCTCTTGCGAGGCAGATCAGTTGCCGCTGACCAACGCTGTTATAATAACACATAATATGCTTGTATTAGTTTTATTTATTTATTTTAATATAATTTTTTTAGTTAATATATATAGGTATCTCTAAATGTTCAATTAGAATGACAGTAAAACCTAAGAGTGACGTTCAGACTGATCGCGGGTAATACTGATGTATTACAAAAAAAATTGCAATTCGATTTTCAAATTGATAAAATAATCATTATTTTATCCTGATCTCCTAATATTTTAATATTTAGGTACTATATTTGCAGTACTATATATAATACTATAGGTAATAGTATCTGTTGCGGCCAACATATGGTCCTCAAATCGATTATTGGAACATATGATTTTTATTAAGTCAAAAAACAAAACAACTACTTTCTGTTGTTTTTTATACTGAAAAATAGACAGGTGACATCTAACCGTCTCAGCGTGCACATACATATCGTCTCCTTTTTCTACTCTCTACGCACTCGTAGTTGCCAGCATCCTGGCCTTCTCCGGCATCTACATCATTCTATCCACGGCGGGCTATTCGACTCATCCTCCAAGAGGACAAGGCGGCCGGACGAACGGCGATCTACTCCTCGAGATCATCCACTCAGGACAACAACCACAACCAGGGCCCCATCAATCACCGGTGTGTGAATTTTGTGTTCCTTTTATTATGTTCACTTAATTAAAATTAACAAAATTCAGCTATTTTTTTTCACGGTTGGGCTAGTAAAGGTTCCTTTTGAACCCCTATCCGCCGTAACAGTATCTATAGGTACTACCCATATTTATAAAATGTTGTATATTGTTGATTTATTAATCAAATTGTAAAAATAATTTAATATTGTAATTTATAATTTACATGCAAATATTATCATAATCGTAAACATATTGTTTCAATAAATAAACAAAAGAATACACTGATACACAGTGAAGTAATTCCTTACAGGCCGCGCTTCGCACAGGCCTTTACATTCTTAGCAGATTGATTCCTGCTGAGTACTTCTTTGGAACCTCTTGGGAATAGCAAATAGAGACTAGATCAGTACAATCTTTCACGATGTATCGATATATCTGAAGTGTTTTTATTTCATGTTAATTATTACTGGTTTTCTCTTTTATCCTGAACTTGTTATCCCTTTCCTAAGGACCTACAGCTATAAGTACATACGGGCTAGTTCCATGTAGAGTGAAGTTTCCTACTTGCAAGTTCCCTTAGGACTTGCCATCTCCTTCACGACCAATAGGCCCGTTCCTTACAGAGTGAAGTTTCCATCCTTCGAGAATTTACGAATAGTTTCCGTAAGAATCAGCCTGATAATTCATATCCTAACCAATTACCTAACCTATATGAACAAGTATTGTCGAAGCCTTCAGGTATAGAGAACATCTTCGAGTGTAGTCAAAACCATCTTATCTAACACAACCATCTGTACAATATTATTTGTTTCATGAATGGAATATGGTCCGGGTGCGGCAAAAAAAAAAAACTCAAATAGTAAATTGCAAGACAAACACTTGACATAGTTACAAAAAATAAATGGAAAATAACTGGTGTATACAATGAAAAGTAAAATTTAATATGAAAAAATAAAGGTTGTAAAAAGTAAATTAAAACGGTAATAGTAACAGATAGATAAGAGAAGAAATATTAAAGAAAGTACAAATTAAGAATTGAATTCTTATTAAATTTTACTTTTCATTGTATACCCCTGTTATTTTCCACTTTTTTTTTTTGTAACTTGTAAATGTCAAGTGTTAGTATCTTTTTTAGCCCTGACGAAGCCCTGCAACGTGGGGCGAAATGTTGGCTAAATAAAAATAGTATACCCATTTACTATTTGAGTTTTTTTTTTTACCGCACCCGGACCATATCCCATTCATTAATACACAATCAACAATCAACAATCTTCCATTATTTGTTCCAATTTTTTTTTGTTCAGGAAAATGCCAAATAATTATTAAAAAAGCCCACTCTCGTATTATGAATCGCAAGGGGCTTATGGTTCAATACTTCATTTACGAGTAAGCATCAGTTGGATATATATAGTGTAGGAGT
>NW_027106417.1:171507-171865 GCF_000696795.3 Halyomorpha halys | reverse complement strand
ATTCCATGTCTGTCTGTTCGTCGGTCTTTCTACCTCTTGTCCAATCAATGAATCATTATAATTTGATGTTTTATTGTTAATAATTTCAAATAAACAAAAGTAAAGTCAAATTTAAAGGAATCCATTTTGAAAAAGTTTTTGATTTTTGTCTGGATGAATTACCACTAAGAAACTATCGGTAAGCCTATTATTAAGAAATAATCAGCTAAATAGCTTTTATAGGATATTGATTTATATTGGAGTTATTTTATTTTTTTTTTTTTAGTAGTTATTTTTATTTATTGATAGATATTACAATCTGCCACACAGTTGTGGGCAATAGGTAATAGTGATGAATGATCTCATACATACTAAAATA
>NW_027106417.1:160753-168078 GCF_000696795.3 Halyomorpha halys | reverse complement strand
TTAAGAGTAACAGGTGGACAGAAGCTGCGGCGGAGAGTGAAAGTCACATGGGGGCATTTCGATTCATTGACTTTTATCCGCCATTGGTTGCACCATTGCTCAATCCGGGTGAGGTGTGTTTGGAGATTGGATGAGGCTGTTACAGGATCGGGATGGGAGGACAGGATAGCTGTATCATCGGCAAATGTTGCAGGAATGTCAGCAGTGAAGAGGATGTAGAGGACAGGACCCAGGACCCTGCCTTGGGGAACTCCTGCCTCGATGGGGGTAGATATTTGAATACTCAGAACCACTGCGAAGTCGAAAGGAACGATTTGAGAGGTAGGAGCGGAGGGTAAGGTATAAGGTTTGGTGTAATATGGATTTGAGCTTGAAAAGCAATCCGGAATGCCATACCCGGTCAAAAGCTTGCGCTATGTCCAGAAAGGCACCCGAGCTGTATTGTTTTTTTTCAAGAGCTGAAGAGATATAGTCAACGACTCTGAGGCCTTGTTGAACTGTGAGTGCCAGGGCGGAATCCTGAGATTCAACGAAGGATAGGATACGTTTAAGGAGGATTTTTAAAATTTTTTGAGAGGATTGGAAGTAGGCTGATTGGTCTATAGGAAGCAGGATTATTAGGAAGTTTTCCTGGTTTTGGAAAGAGAATTATAATGGAATGTTTCCAAAGGATAGGAAAGTGGGTTGTTCTTAGGATACAATTATAGAGCTATGTGAGGAAGTTGGCGAAGGATTTGTGGAGTCAGAAGATCATACCCTGGAGATTTACGAGGAGTTAGCATCCTTAGTTGATATTTGACCTCAGAAGGGGTGACTGCTCTAGGAGGTAAAGAAAGAGGGATTAGTGACGATAGGTATTCTTCAATTGTTTGGGTTAGGTCAGTATGAAGTTCAGGATGAGGAGTAAATGTATGAGAAAGGCGAATGGCTAGTTCTTCCGGTTTATCTTTATATTCCGCTGTCGGATGCTGCCCATGTGCTATCATTTCGTCGGAGGGGGTGGGAAATATGTTTGGATTTTAGGATTCTTTTGGTCATGTTCCAGAGGGAATTGTCATAAGTAGATAGGGAAGAGAGGTAGGAATTGATATTGGAATTCTATCAATAGGTTGATTAATCAATTATACCATTATATAACTTACATAACATTTTTAATACAGTGGTAAATATCAATAAATAATAATAATAGCTTAGCAAATTCAAAGGTACAATGTCAATACAACGAATCGTTCCTTACATACATATGTCCAGTAAGACAGAAGTAGCCCCTCCAAATCGTTCCTTACATACATATGTCCAGTAAGACAGAAGTACCCCCTCCAAATCCAAATGTACTAAATCAGCCTTATAGTACAAGAGCTGGGAAGAAAAAAAAGACAGTTATCTCACCCCAATTTTTTTATTACTTAAATGAAAACTATGTTTAATTACTAGTCAAAACTGATGAGTCTGCTAAGTATAGGTAGGGGAATAAAAAATGGCGACTGTTTCAAAACATTAAATTTTTCATTGGGAGTTTTATATCTTTAAAACTACCAATAACACTAGAAAATTTAAAAGAACATTATTTAAAGGAGAGTAAATTTGCTGAAATATTAGCCCTAACAGAGTTATTTACATTCAATAGTTCTCGAGATATAGCTTTTTAAAAAGCAACATTCTTAAAAATGTACTGAAAGATTAGTAGTTAGTTAAGTTATTTTGAGAAATTTATATCTCAGGAACTATGTGACGTATAGATTTCTATTAGCACTCAAATTAAAGCTAGTTTAACGTACTATAATGTAGTTTATGACCTTTACCTTCATAGGAATAGTAGTTTTCATGATATTTCCTAAAATAAATTGATTTAGAGTTGTTCGGATGGTAAATTTGATTTATGAAAAACTTTATTTTAAAAACCATATGACGTACAGATGTCTGTCAGCATGCAAATTAAAGCTAGTTAAATTTACTATAAAATAGTTTATAATGTTTATCATTGTAGGAGTAGTAGATTTATTATAATTGACATAATAAATTCACAAACTGTTAATGTCAAATTGTTCATATAAAATGATTGATGTTTGAAATAATATATCTCTAGATCCATAAGACGCACATATTCTTGCAGCACTCAAAATAAAGGAAATTTAACTTACTATAAAGTAGTTTGGGACACCTATCTTCGTAGGGGTAGTAGTTTTAGATATTCACTTATGAATATAAATTTGGCAAATGAAAATTTGTCCGAACAACAATAAATCAATTTATTTTAGCAAACATCACTACTAATCTTACGAAGATTAACGTTATATACTACTTTATAGCTCATTAAACTAGCTTTAATTTGAGTGCTAATAGACATTTGCACATCAAATGGTTTTTGAGATATAGATTTTTCATAACAAATTCACTAACAACTGACCTTTCAGTACGTTCTGTAAAACATTTTTATGAAATATTGCTTTTTAAAAAGCTATATCACGAAAACTATTTAGCGTCAATAGCTCTATTAGAGCTTATATTTTAGCAAATTTACTCTACTTTAAATGATATGCTCTCTTAGATTTTCTATTGTTGTTGATTTCTGTTTGATTTTCTATTGTTTCTGTTAGATTTTTCTATTGTTGATATAGAGCTCCGAATGAAAATTACTTATTTTTAAGGTTTTGAAAAAGCCTTTTATTCCTCCTACCTATACTTGGCATACTCGTTAATTTTGACAAGTAATGATACATAGTTTTCATTAAAGTAATCAAAAATTGGTGTTGAATGGAGTTGGTGTGAAATAACTGCCTTTTTTTTCTTCTTGGGCTCTTGTACTATTAATGCAATCCTCACATCTACGTTTCGGTCTACCCATCGGATTTTTAGGGATTCGCTCGTTACTAAGCCCTACAACCTTACATGCCCATCTTATACACCGCAATGCTATAACCTGTATTATATTTACCTAGTGCAATTCTCTCAATTCAGTGATGTGTAGTCTTCTAAATTATCCATTTATCTCATCATTTTTCAGTCCAAATATTTTAAGTAATACTTTATTTTTAAAAACTTAAAGAGGCCGTTCTTCCCTTTCTGTAAGTTTTAAACGTAGCCTAATATGCTACATAATTATGAGGTGTATGCAACTGCTTCATAGTATCCAAATTTTTAATACCAGGACCATCAGCCATACCTATTTTAAAACAATTTATAGAATGTAACTATAATTTAAACAAATATACATATAAATAAATAACATAAAAATGTAATCTAGTAAAGCAGTAAGATGGTTAGTCACTTCTAAGAAAATGATATAAATATTTTAAGAACTCATGGTATACAGAACATCACTAAATAATTAATTTAAATAAATTTCATTTTAAATAAATGAAGAAAATAAAACAAAAATTTAAAACTGCATTCACATACTAGTTTAGTATTGTTTCTCCAATTCGAGGGAATATCTCTTTTTTTGCTAGAGTGCATGTTATATATATCAAAAATTGAAAGCAGCCAAAGAAATGCATATGGAATCCAGATCGGAACAGTCTTTCCCCAGCAAGGAGTAAATTTAGGAGAGTCAGCATTCCATGTTAGGTTATTGTCCTAAAATAAAAAAAATAAAAAAAAGTGTATTTTAAAATAATGTAATCATAACCATGAGGTCATAAAATCATTTTTTTATTTGTTTCAAGAAAAAAAAATTTATATCCCTGGTATTTTTATAAGTCTAATTATACATTTATAAATATATATATAGTTTTTCCTACGCCACAGTAAATAGGCTACTAAACCATTCCATTCTCTCTCTCACAGCCCAATATATTGGCTAATTATAATTAGCTTTTGCCTAGATTTCATTTACACCTTATTTTTTATTCCTTAAGCTTAGAGACATTAAAATGTGGTTTCCATCCATGTCACCCATGTTGAATAGAGAGCAAGTAGGTGAGTCTGTGATGCCTATCTGATGGACCATTTGGAGAAGATTATGTCCTGTCATTAGATGCAAACAAACCACTCCCTTAGCTCTGCTAAGATTCCAAGGGATTTCTTCATCTTTATTCAATAGGTTCTCTCACTGCTCATCTTTCGCTTGAACTTTGTGTCTGATGTTTGTTCTGTCCTTATAAGAATATGTAATGGATTTAGCTGTTCTATAAGATAGTGGCTTAACAGGCTGATTCTTCACACAACTGAGCTTAGCTAAAACTTGTCAGCTTGTTCATTGCCATGTGTAACAACATGGCCTGGTATCCACTGCAGAGCTATAGTCCTTTTTCTTTTTCCTAGAATCTCAGCCATGTCCCTACACTTTTCTTCAAAGAGTGACTCTGCAATACCTGGTGTAGATAATTTCTGTATAGAAGCTTGGAAATTACAGAAGATTACAGTGTTTTTATCTCTGTCAATAATTGCTTCTAATGCAATGTTAATAGCCTTCTCCGTTTCTTCTTTATTTCTTCTTTCTTCTTTATTTCTCCGTCATAGTGGTTACATCAAGCTCTACCGGGATACAACAGTTAAAAGTAACTTCAGTTACCTGCTCCATAACTTCCTAATTAGGATCTGATGCAGTCCCATTTGTATAAATTAGTAGCCATTGCTTTATGGGATAAACCTTATAATAGTTTTTAGTACTGGAGAGGTAATGCTGTTTAGGTCCACATCATTGATACAAGTATCCCCCAGATGGTGCTAAATGAGCAACAAATTTTGCCAGCACGGCTCATTGGATCAACAAAATATACTATCAATATATTGACACTGACCCATGATACAATTAGTTTCCATGTGATTTCAACCATTATATAATTAACGATCTTAATTTATGAGTTTATTAATCTACTCTAAAACAAAAATTTAAAAGATATTCAATTAATTGTTAGTATAAAAGTAGTATAAGAGTAGTCCAATATTCATAATTGGTATGATAATTCTTATTTTTATTTTGTAATGAAGATTATTTTAATTCCTTGATAACAAAATTAATAATTATCATATTATTGATTTTTAATACTTTTCACCATACAATATTATTAGCTGATAATCAAATACTACTATTATAGAGGCAAATCAAATAGAATAATCACTTACCCAAATAGGTGAACCACAAAAATCAACAAAACCTCCAGTGTCCATTTCTTTTGTTTATATTTTCACCTTAGTGTCTGATCAATTCACAATCTAATACAATCAAAATATTAAAATTGTATTAATTTATTGAAGTAGTAAAAAATATACTAGACTATAAGAGTAAAATAATTATAATTATTTGATTTCCTGATTGTAGGAAAATGGTCTGGATAGCATAGAAAGGCTAAAAAAAACAGTAGAAAACTAATTATTTGTAATCAACGTTTCGGCCCTATTTGTAGATCTGAAGGATCTTTGTTGTGGTATTTTTCTGCTACTTTTGTACCTTTATTGACATCAATCAGTTACATATGAACATACATAATCTTCCAACTTAATTTTTTTGTTTTGATACTGACGTATTATAATGACAAATAAATAGAATATGGTCCGGGTGCGGTAAAAAAAAAAAACTCAATTAGTAATGACTATTTTAGTTATTAATTAGTAATTACTATTTGTTTTTTTGTTTTTTACCGTACCCGTACCATATTCCATTTATTAATACCCACGGTAAATCAGTAATCTTCCAATAATGACAAATACTTAATTATTTGTTTCGTTCTTACGTGGTATCCCGACTACACCAGTTGGTTGTGGATTATATTCTGACCTATTATTTATTACTTTCTATAATATTAACAAGTACATCAGTCAATACTGTACGATCATTACTCTGCTGATTCCATAAATAAACAAACCCCCAATGGGTCCTTTTAGTCGAGATCAGGGCCTAAATTCTCATAAATACGAAGAATTTTTTGGTAACAGCTAATAAAATATGAGTTTGTAGGGAATAATATATATTTATCTTTCTTTTTAATCTGTAAATTTGATTTATTAACCGTATTTTTACACAGGGAAATTGATGGTACCATCACTTTATTGAATATTTAGATCTTCTGAATTTTATAAGAATCGATATATGTACATATAACCGAAATCGATAGTTTGAGGCTTCGTCCAGTGTCGCCTCTCGTAATATAATTCTCCTAATCACAACAGATTTTAAAGTTTTGTATATGATAATTTTAATCTAATAAAGATCGATACTTTTAAACCTTGGAAAAATTCCTAAACCAAACAAGCTATTGGCTTTTTTCCTTAAATGTTGAACTGTTGCTATACGTTAAAAGGCGAGTCTACATTTTGGCCGTTCGCTACGAATCGGAGACTTGTATAAATGCTCGGTAAACAAAGAGCGGACCAAACACATGTCAGTCTTTTTCAGAGAGGCAAGCATAGTGGACGTACAAGTGGTTTCAGCCATTGCACAAAAGAATATTAACGTAAACACAACACCAGCATGCTGAGGGAAGAGAGTTGAACAGGAGTAATTGTGCTTTACTTTGAATAATCTATCAGTGGAAAAGGAACGAATAATGAGAAATTATGTAGGGAGTAGGAATTTACGGAGTTTCTGGTACGAAACTTGATGTTGTAGTTTTAAAATTGTTAATAAAAAAGAAAAAGAATATTTTCAGACTATAGATGGTAAATAAATTATTCAGTGAATCTTTTTTAACAATAAAAATTAAGCATGGATTATAGGAATATGCCATTATTAATAACATGGTTTTCAGACCTTTGTCCCGCAAGATTCCCTGCAGGCTTATACTCTTGACCGGTCTAGTGTGTTGGGATAAGCAATCCAAAAAGCGGCTGCCGATTCAAATCCCTTATTTGTAAGGTAATTTTCTTGGCATGTAATTAATAAATATTCTCGACTTTTACACTACAATATAATCTTAAAATCTCGTGAGACTTAAAAAAAAAGTTAGTCTAAATGGATACAATGATGGAATGAATAAAAAATAATTATAAAAAACTGTTAATTTGATTTTTAAATAACTACTCATTTTACCCCAGTATGAATTCTCTTATTGTCTAACCAAGTACGTGATCATATACCTTCTGTAATAGCGCCATACATACAATCGTGTTCAAATTTCATGTTAACTTTAAATGTTCACAACGATAGAGTTATCTAAAGGTATAAATAGGATGATGGTAAAATTCAGAGTGGTGTAAGTGACATTTTCAATAATTTTGAGTATAATTAAGTAATATACATATATATACAAGTAATATACAAGAAACCTAAGAGAACGTCATTTAAAGAAGAGTAAATTTTCTAAAATATGAGCCCTAAAAGAGTCATTTACGTTAAATAGTTTTCGAGATATAGCTTTTTAAAAAACGACATTTCATAAAAATGT
>NW_027106417.1:153942-156038 GCF_000696795.3 Halyomorpha halys | reverse complement strand
TATTACTCCTACGAAGATAAACTTCATAAACTACTTTATAGCTCATTAAACTAGCTTTAATTTGAGTGCTAATAGACATCTGTACGTCAAATGGTTTTAGAGATATAGATTTTTCAAAATAAATTCACTAACTGCTGATCTTTCAGTACGTCCCATACAACATTTTTATGAAATGTCGTTTTTTAAAAAGCTATATCTCGAAAACTATTTAATGTAAATGACCCTTTTAGGGCTCATATTTTAGAAAATTTACTCTTCTTTAAATGACGCTCTCTTAGGTTTCCTGCGTTGTTCCTACTTTTTAAGATATAGAGCGCCGAATGAAAAATTAATGTTTTTTTATCGCTTTGAAACAGCTGTCAGTTTTTATTCCCCCTACCTATACTTGGCAGACTCATCCATTTTGACTAATAATTATACCTAGTTTTCAATTAAGTAATCTATAATTGGGGTGAGATAACTGCCTTTTTTCTCCTCTTGGGCTCTTGTACTATTCCTTTGCCCATGCCTGTCAGGAATGGTATTTTCAAATGACATTTGAGGATGTGAGGTGTGAATTGATATTTAAGATAGTCCTTGAGAATGGCCTGAATTCATCGAAACCTTGGACATTTAAAATATTAATAAAGAATGTTTGAGACTTAAATGGATACAAATTATTTTATTTATACAATAATAACCAGTCTCGAAGATTTGATAAGATTATATATTTATTAAATAAATCAAATTGTATCCTTGTTTAGTCTCGACACTTTTTATTATATCAATAGTCCAACGTTTCGGCCAATTCGGGCATCCCAAAGGACAATCTTAAATATTAATTATTACCTCACATCAAAATTTAAAATTGTTTTGTTTATATGATAGTGATAGTGTGGATTAATTGAAAATTAAAAGTTTAAAAAAAATAGGATGTGTTTCACTTATAATTAATGACCTGGCCAGAATAGCCTGCATAACATTTTTAAAATTTGATGTGATGTGAGAATTTATATTTGAAGATTGTCCATGAGCATGGCCGATTTGGCCGAAACGTTGGACTATTGATATAATAAAAACTGTCGAGACTAAACAAGGATACAATTTGATTTATTTAATAAATAAATACCAGCCTCAAGAGATAGCAAAAATATATATTTAAAGATTATATATGTTTATTACTAATGTACATATGTTTAATATATCAACCTTTTGCAATGATATGTTAACTACATTCATAGATTAACTCAAATAAAGTCAGTACTCATTCACTACATTCATGTTTTAAAATGTAACAACGTTTCAGATAAAAACAAAACCCCACTTCACAGACACTGCTAAACACAAAAGTTTATTTCAAATAGGGGCTTTGAAAAAAAAAAAAAAAAAAAAAAAAAATTAACATATCAAATAAGAACAGAATAATTTTAAAACACTAATTATTTTATCCGTCTTTCATTTCAAACTCCTTATCCATCCTAATCTATTAGTTCTTAATCTCTCATCCTATACAATCTCTGATAATCCTCCGAGGCGTCTGAAAAGAAGATGGCCACGGGACTTTCTAATTTAAATTAATGCTTGAAGTACCACCAATGGTTGGTTCCTTCCCTAGATTTTCAAATGTTTGAAACATTCATCCAATTTACTTATTGTATTTATTATTTTGTACAGTTGTAAATTACATTAAATAAATAAATAAAAATTAAAAAAAAAAAATTATAATCAGAAATTATACTAAATTGTATACAATTTTAGAAGTACAGTTTTAAAAAAAAAAAAACTTTTTTTTTTTCATACCCTCCTGTAATGATTTTAGTTTTTTTATTTTCTAAACCTCTTTATTCATAAATATATATACGATTTACGGATTTATATGTGCAATAATAGTATAAATACATTTTTACAATTTTTCTTGTTTTGCCTTGCGGCAAAAATGATTTTAGTGGGTATTTGGTACGTACATATAGAAGGCATGCTATATGTATAGCTGGGTGTTAAGGATACCTTTTTGACATAAAAAAAAAAAAAACAGTGAATTATATAACGCTAAAAAGGGGATCCAGTATCTCCGAAACGTCGAGAAAGAGAACAAATATATACATCAAGAACAATGT
>NW_027106417.1:152680-153892 GCF_000696795.3 Halyomorpha halys | reverse complement strand
AAACTAGCTTTAATTTGAGTGCTAATAGACGTCTGTACGTCTCATAGTTCCTGAGATATAGATTTCTCGAAATAAATTAACTAACTACTAATCTTTCACTTTAATTTAAATTTACTCTTCTTTAAATAATGTTCTCTTATTTTATTGACCTTCAATAGGGCTAAAAAACGAAAAGAAATAACCATCATTCAGAGAAACATGAAAATAAAATAATAAACAAACAAATTTGGAAATATATATAACAATGAATTAAATAGAAAAAAAAGTTGATTAATAACAATAGAAGTAGATTGATAACAATAGTAGATGAAGTATAATTAAAAAGGTAAGAAGATATGTATAAGATAAGATATGTAGTTGTATGAAGATGTTGGGGGATGCGGGCAAACAACCACTGGCCCATTATATCATGTATTTCATTTTTCTTTTATACACTTTTCTTTTCGGCCAAGACTCCCATTGGAGTCCGATACTACTTAACCACGGGGATCAAAATTTTTCATTTTGTTGGAACCCCAACTTAATGAAAAAAAGTCAACGCCCCAGGCCGGATGCAGAAGCCTGCGCCTAACCACTGAGCTACGGGCGGCTCTTTATACACTTCATTATGTTGATTTGAGTTACTTTTCAGTATTTTAGGCACTACTTACATTTCTTATCTACTACTATTGTTATCAATCAACTTTTTTCTATTTAATTCATTGTTATATTTAATTATTTTCACTTTTCCCTGCTTTGTAAGCACATCTGTATTGTGCAGCAGCAGTACAATGTTTCAAATGTATCCGTAGCATGGAACTACTGCTAATAAAACCATTTATAATTTTTACAATAACATCTTTCGCTTAAAGGTCCAGTCTTCTGCGCCTCTTCCGTCCGCAGGTATTCCAGGGGCAGGTCTTTTTTTTTTTTACGAAGATTGGACCACGAAGGGTGGCCCAATAATTGCTTTCCACCCGTATACGAATTTTTTGTTGTATGTGAAATTTTCTTCAATACTAGCTGAGGATAGAGTCCGTAATTATATTTCCATATTTGTTAGTTTATTATTTTTATGTTTCTCTGAATCATGTTTGTTAACTCTTTTTTTGTTCTTTAGCACTGTTGATGACCTGAAATTCAGGTCGAAACTTCGGCATGAATAAATCAATTTTTGTTAATTTGTGTTTATTTGCAGACTTTTTTCTCCACATAAAAAACTTATTTATAATA
>NW_027106417.1:151599-152630 GCF_000696795.3 Halyomorpha halys | reverse complement strand
AAAAAAAAAACAGTGAATTATATAACGCTAAAAAGGGGATCCAGTATCTCCGAAACGTCGAGAAAGAGAACAAATATATACATCAAGAACAATGTATTTTATTTTAAATTTTTTGACCTTATGACAATTATAATTTTTTTAATTTATAAAGAGTGCAGATCTTTTGTTGAAGCAAATTATTAAAACATTTTGAAAGTTTTCGTTCTTTTATTCACCATGTTTGACGATCTAGTAGCTCTAAATAATTAATAATATATGTGATATATTATTAATATGAATTAATTATGTAATGTATATGATTTTTTTATGGCGGTCAATAAATGTATCAAAATAGTTTTCTTTTGCTAAATATTTTTTCAATAATATTATTACTACTTATTATATTACTATTTAATAAATATTTTAATTGTTTAAATGTAATAGAACATTTATTGTATTAAAGATATTTATTGTAAGAAATATAGGCTATTCTTAACACTTTAAGTTGGAAGAAAGAAAACGAAAAGACAGCTGCAACGAACGGTTTTTAAAGTACAAGTAAAAGGTGTACTGTCTATGACTTTCAAAAGGAGTATTTCCAGGTATTCTGAGAAAGGAATTTCTAAGGACACAAGGGGAACGAATTGGGACCCATTTGGAAAAGTGCACAATCCTATTGTGTGAAAGCATCTCTTAGTACAACAGCCAGCTGCAAACAAAAAAGCATTTATCTCACCCCAATTTTTGACTACTTTAATGAAAACTATGTATAATTACTAATATTACAAAATCGATGAGTCTGCCAAGTATACGTGGGGGGATAAAAAATAGCTGTTTCAAAACATAAAAAAAATATTTTTTTTCATTCGGAACTCAATTTCTTTTTATCTACCAACAACTCTAGAAAACCTAAGAGAACATTATTTAAAGAATAGTAAATTTGCTGAAATACTACCCTAATAGAGATTGGAGAAGTTTGTCGGGGGGTGCGGTCAGGAAAGAACAACATAAATAAACAAAACCATATTTATTTATTTTATGGTGACGTTTCA
>NW_027106417.1:111853-151139 GCF_000696795.3 Halyomorpha halys | reverse complement strand
AGACATATGTGGGTCTTATTGGTCTAGAGATATATTTGTTAATAAATCCAACATTTTATACGAACAACTAGAAATTAACATTTTGTGAATTTATTTTGTCAAATATCATCAAAACTACTACTCCTACAAAGATAAACATAATTAACTATTTTGTAGTAAATTTAACTAGCTTTAATTTGAGCGCTGGCAGACATCTGTACGTCCAATGGTTTCTGAAATGAAGTTTTGATGTGAATGTTCTCTTTGATTTTCTAGTGTTGTTGGTAGTTTTTATGATATAGAGCTCCGAATGAAAAATTAAGGTTTTGACACAGCCGCCATTTTTTATTCCCCCTACCTATACTTGGCAGACTAATCAATTTTGACTATTAATTATACCTAGTTTTCATTAAAGTAATCAAAAATTGGGGTGAGATGCTGCTTTTTTTCTTCCCGGCTCTTGTACTACTAGGATTGTCTTTTGTTTGTGTGTTATGATCTCCTCTTGTGAGATTGTGACATGTTGTACATCGACTAAACTTCTCACTATAATTGTCTTTTTGTGAAGTCAGATTACCATGAAATCATGGAACTGCACGATGGGTAAATAGGCCCGAAACCTCGTTGAGATGTGTTAAGAAAAAAAAAGTTATATAAACTGTGTTATTAATAAAAGCAAACTAATAAAGATTTAATAAATAAAAATTAATAAAACGCTATACAACTTTTACATATTATTTATAATTAAAGTTGCATTTAACATATTAACATAGTTAAAAGTTTTCATCAAGTAAGTTATCATATTTTATGATCGAAAGAGGCAACTATAATATTATGTGATATAAAAATTTGATAAAGATAAAATTGTATTCAAAAGAAATTTTGAAATTTTTGTTTTTTTTAGCTACCAAGTTTGACGACTGACTGGCTCTATATAGTTGTGATAAGTTTTTCATAAATCAAACTTATTGTCCCAACAACTATAAATCAATTTCTTTTAGCAAATATCATGAAACTACTATTCCTACGAAGGTAAAGGTCATAAACTACTTTATATTACATTAAACTAGCATTAATTTGAGTGCTAATAGACATCTGTACGCCACATAGTTCCTGAGATATAAAATTCTCAAAATAAATTAACTAACTACTAATCTTTCAGTAGATTTTAAAGAAATTTTCCTTTTTAAAAAGCTAAATCTCGAGAACTATTGGACGTAAATAGCTTTTTTAGGGCTAATATTTCAGCAAATTTTCTCTTCTTTAAATAATGTTCTTTTAGATTTTCTAGTGTTGTTGGTGGTTTTAAGATATAGAGCTTCGAATGAAAAATTAATTTATTTTAACATTTTGAAACAGCTACCATTTTTATTCCCCCCTACCTATACTTGGCAGACTCATCAATTTTGACTAGTAATTATTCATATTTTTCATTAAAGTAATCCAAAATTGTAGTTAAATAACTGACTTTTTTCTCCTCCTGGGCTCTCGTACTATTAGTACTGGTTACACGCTATGATAAATTGTGACGTTGTAATTCTAATGTTTTTATTATTATTTAAACTAAAATTATTGTAATTTTATTTTTCAGTCATTAAAATTACAAGCCGAACAGATTACAAATTACAATACAATCGAAATTTAGGGGGAATGGTAGACGGAAATGCGAACAAACTGGAGGGTACTTAGTGATCTCTATGAATTGCAATTACAAACAGAATTTTTTTGTATTGAAGAGAAATTATAAAATCTGGCACTATTAAGGACAATAATTATTAATGTTCGAGTTTTAATAAAATACTTTCATACAAAATATACCGAAAAAGAAAAAAAAATGTGCCGAGGTGTTTTCTTTCTGAGTCTACTTGTCTAGAAGGCCTTGAAAGCTAAATTTATGGCCGACCAGTTCTAAGTCGGTTTTTTAGGCACTAATCAAATGGCACTTGTATTAATTGGTAACATATTTGGGTTCTTCGTGTTTTTAATTAATTAAAGAATATCTCCAACCTTGGAATTCAATAACTAGGACAAATTTAAGATTGCACATTTTAAATATTCTATTTATTCTGTGTAAATATTTCGCTTCAAATCAAAACAAGACGTAATTTGTAAAACGTTATGTTAAAAACTGTATTAGAGTGAGAAGTAATGAAACTCACTTAGCAGTGTACGTAATATCAGCTAGGCTGTGGCGGTAGTAATTTGAAGTGGAGTGGCTTCGAGACCAAATGAGCAAATATCAGAGAAGGTCACATGCAGAGATCGTTAGTCACACTATCTCTCCATGAAGTGATTAAATTCTGTTTATTTACTTTCATGCACATACTGTATGCAAAGATTGCATCAAATAGTGTAATTTCACTTCATTTTTTTAAGAAGAATACTCTGACATAATTAGGGTTTGTTTACGTAATTTAATCTCTTCAGTAAAGTTTGAATTTGTTTTTCAATAATAACGTTAATTCTGAAAAATTAAAAAAAAAAAGATGGACTTGTTCCGGCTAAAAGATCTTTCAACATCTACTGGTGTTTAGGGGCATACTTAAATGAAGCTATTTCCATTGCATCTAGTTCGATATTCTGTATCACCTGGGCGGCTGTCATCCTTTGTTCCGAGGAGAATGGGTCCAATGGACTGAATGATTTTATATCCTGGATTTTTTTAAACATGTCCTGTACTTTTTTCTTTATGGCTTCTCCGTTTTCACCACTTATATTTTCCAGTCTTTCTATTGCTTCGTTCACAGTCTTTAAATTTTGCGTCAGTGAAAGGTCCTTTTCTTCTAATTTTGTAATTGTGTTGGATAAAAATACCACGTTTGCACTTATGTAAGCCAAATCAGTATTAATAACGACTCTCAAGTTAATTGATAACAAGTTGTTCGCTTTCTCTACTGCAGTGGCGTCAACATTAAGTTTTGATGTTTTTATTTTTTCAAAATTTAAACAATAATATTGGACTCGATCAAGCCAGGTACCCCATCGTGTTATCACGGGTTCCAGTGGTAAAGCTAAGTCAGGGTGTGTTTCTTTAAAATAATAATACGACAGGGAGCCTTAAAAAAAATTTTTTTTACTGTGGACACAAGCTTGTCCACATTTGGAAATTGAGCACGCAGTGTTTCAGCAACGCGATGAAATGCGTGTGCCAGGCAGGTCAAATGAACTATCTTAGGATAAAAAACTTAAAGGCCATTACAAGCTTTATTCATGTAAGGTGCCGCATCTGACAAAAACAACAAAACTTTACCATGAGTGATGCCTTTAGGCCAAAGAACAGTCATAGATTGGTTGACAAATCTTACAATCGTTTCATGGTTACATTTTTCGAGGATTTCACAATTCAGCAAATAGGATTTTGAAGGTGCCTCAACACTTAAGTCTGTCAACTATTATGTTTGCGATATAACGCCCTTCGATATCCGTAGTCTCGTACACAGAAATCCAAATCGGCCCATCCGAAATTGCTTTCCGAATATCCTTTAACGTCTCCTCGTATATAATTTTCAAATAATGTTTTCTTAAAGTGCTTTCATTGGACATTATTCGGCAAGTGTATTTCTCAAGAAAGGTTTTAAGTCCGGATTGTTAATTTTGTAGATAGGAATGTCAATTTCACAAATTCTCGGTACAAATCTAAATACATAGTATTGGTACCTGTGGATTCTGCGGGGGAAAGAACTGATGGAATGAAAGTCTGCCTTCTCGAAATACTTTTCTCACGATTCTCCTGGTGCTAAGTAATTTTTGTATGCTGTAAGACCTGAGAGCGTTGCGATATGGACAGCCTTGTCACAACACGCACAAAATAAAACTCCTCCACTCGTAAAAGTTTCATTGGGAAACTCACTTTCCAATGACTTAATTTTAAGCATGCTAAAATAATATTAAAACACAATCAAAAACAATTTAACTCGAAAAGGTCTAAATGCTGTGGGGAGTGAAACAGGAGTAAGATGAGAAGGGACCATAGGAAGGGGGAACAGAAACATGGATTGAGGAGTAAGCAAACAAATTCTAGGAAAATGGCACAGGAATAAGACCCTTGCTCTTTTTAATTGATTCTGAGAAAGACTCGATGAATTCTGTGTGAAAATTAATTTTTGCCACTGCTTTTAATTTGTGTTCAAATATGAAGATACAGAATTTGTACGCACTATTTATGATAAAAGATAAATTTCACTATTAAGTTTCTTGCGTTCTCTTGAATTTTACGTAGTTGCTGCGAAAAATGTATTTACAATTGAACAAATAATTTAAGGAAATATGTGATTCAGGACAAAATACCTAAAAATATGTTAAAAATAAATATTTCAGAAAATATGTGATTTACAACAAAATATGTAAAAGGGCCAAATATTTAAAAATATGTGAAATAAAAATGGCTTCATTTGTACAGAAATGTCTTGAAACATCTTTAGTTAGAAAGGAATCGCAGATATCATGATCAGGTAAAAATAAGTGAAAACATAAAAATCCTATCCCTAATCATAAACATTACTACACCTACGAAAATAAACGTCATAAACTACTTTATAGTGCATTAAACTAGCTTTAATTCGAGTGCTAATAGACATCTGTACGTCACATAGCTCCTGAGATACAGATTTCTCAAAATAAATTCACTAACTTATTTAACTATTTTTCAGTGCATTTTTTATGAAATGTTGCTTTTTAAAAAGCTATTTGTCGGGAACGATTTGCCATAATAGCTTTATTTGGGCTCATATTTTAGCAAATTTACACTTCTTTAAATGATATTCACTAAGGTTTTCCAGTGTTGTTGGTAGTTTTGAAGATATAGAGCTCCCAATGAAAAAACAAATTTTTTTTAAAAGTTTTGAAACAGCCGCCATTTTGTATTTAAGCTTGACAGACCTATCTATGGCACCCCTACCTATACTTGGTAGACTCATACATTTTGATTAGTAATTATGCATAGTTTTCATTAAAGTAATCAGAAATTGGGGTGAAATAACTGACTTTTTTCTCTTCTTGGGCTCTTGTACTATTACTTAAACTCTTCTAGGTCAGACCTCGTAATGTCAATTTCAAATATGGGTCTAAGGTATTCGGCCTTTCTAAAGCAATGATTTTCAGCTATAACAATGTTACTTATAATAATAAATGCGGATGATATTTTAAAACATATTTGTTGCGACAAGAAGAACTTGGCCTGTATTCAGGGGAATTATGGCAACTATAAAAACCAAGCCCAATCAAAAGGTGAACTCCCCTATGACCATTGGGTCACTAAGAATATAGAAGGAAAATCCAATAAAACTATAAAGTAGGTGAGGAAAGCAAGAATATATTCTTTGGAAATGGCTAACGTTGATTCGTTTAAAGAGAAGTTGAAGAATCCCATGTGCCCAGAAACGGACAAACTTAACTAGTTACATGTTTAATGAATGAATCAAAATTAAATTTATATTAAAAAAAAAAGTATACTAAGCTTTGAACGAAATAGAGAATAATAAAGAGAATGGAAAAGAAATAACAAAGACTTTGACCTTGACATTATTCAGTTCACTTATTCGAAATTTCTATTATTTTTTACTTTTTATAATCTCAAAAGTATGATTAATTCAGGATCGAATATGAAAGAAAAATAAACTACGTCAAATAAGAATACTTGATCAAAAAAAAATTTAGATTTAGAGGACAACCGTTGAAAGAAGATGTATTCTTTAAAAGTAATATATACAAATATTTTTTTTAAAAATCTAAATACAGACATTTTATTTAGATTAAAAATAAAAATTTCATCAAATTTAATGATAATTTTCTGATCTAGAATAATAGATTATAACTCTTCTACCCTGATCAAGTAACCCCTTTGTCGTAAACATAAACACAGCTGGCAGTAGGGCTCCAGTGTTTTCAGTGCTAATATGTCTGACTGAAGGTCGTTTTGTGGAGTGTATTTTCTTTCCTTTTTACCAAAGCAAACTTATATAGTCTAATGAATTTTCTAGCGAAATCGTACGACTCCACAAAAAATGGCATATTTGTCAGTTTTAATCAGGACTGCACGTAAGAACATTTTATTTCTTTATTGAGTTGCCAGTTTAGAACAAAGGAAATATTCATTTTATATTGCTGTTAATTGTCTGCTTTAAATCCTTGCTTGTTTTATACTTGTATAAGTATATAATACCATAATAGGACATTGTTAGATTTTATTAAATTACTTTACCATTATATTTATTTTCAGGTCTTTGGCAGTTAGTACTTGCCATGGATACAGAATTTTATCCCTTAACACAATTGATTCCCCTCAAGAAATCTGTGAAAGTGGTAATATTCTTTATTATTATTTCTTTGGTGTTATATATGTTATTCTGTGATTCAAGATGGCATGAATTGTTTGTTTACATTTTTTGTTTACTACATATATAAGTATTTTCCTTCTGTTAATTTATGTGTAAACACTTCTCTGTTTATGTTGACATTTTTTTTTATATATTGTTTAGTGTTTTAAAGAATCTTTTTTCACTATGATTAAAAAATAAAATTACTATCTAATTCATTATTTTTATTTTGTGGAAAGTAAAAAATAATTGTGATAATCTTTCTTTGGCAGGAAATTATGAAATTATTACATAGTTAGCATTGTTTACTTTCAAAACTAATGAAACAGAAATGGCTATATTTTATTTTTATTAATAGCATATTGTTTTATAATTAACTTCAATAAATACTTAAACTGAGTTTTTTTTTCATGAATGGTTCATTGAGAAGGAACCGTTTTAGTTGGTGCAAAAAGAAAATACAATATTAAATTAATAAAACCTAAATGGTTTTCAAGTATGTCTTTGTAGTCGTAATAATTGGCAAACAGTTCTTTTTTTTTACAAGAAAATAGTAATTTATCAATTTTAGAATTTTAATCACTAATTACACCTAATAATTAAGAAAAAAAAGCAGTTTAATATTTTATGTGCCTAATGAACCCATTTATATGATGAAGTTAAATCTATGAATTTTAGGCACTTAGTAAATTAAGTAGAAGTTCCATCTTATAAATAAGTCATAAATATATACCAACATATTTGAAATACTTAATACCTTTGTTTATTTCAATTTGTTATGTTAATTCCTTTAATGAGAGATTTTTTTTTGGAATTAGGAAAACTATAGTTTACATTTTGATTTTAAAGATTAAAGAAGTAATAATTAAAAATGTATTAGTGATTTTGTTAGTATGACGATTAAACTAAGTAATTTTTGGTGAGAATCAATAAATAAAAGATAAGCATTGGTAAGAGGAATGTTTTTGGCTACTTATCCAATCTAAAAAAATATTATCTAGGTTGTAAAAGAAAATCTCTATGAAAATATTAAATATTTATTTCCAATTTCATGCAGTAATTCATAAATTATGCCACTTTCTAGGGTCCATTGCCATGCTATATTGAAAACGAAAACAGATGTTTTCATTCATTCGTCAGCAGCTAATTTCTGATTATACTATACTAATACTTTTAATTTTAATTTTTACCGTTTGTGTTCCATCAATAGTTTTATTTAAAATGTTAGTAGCTTTAGGCAAAGTAATGTTGATTCCCTTTTTGCAGTAATTGATTTGAATATTTAGTGACTAGTTTTCTCAATATTTATTATATATTACTTAGATCAATTTCTTGTCAACATTAAGAAAAAATAATAAAAAGTCAAAATTAATTTAATAATTATGGGCAAGATTATTTTACCATAGTTTTAATTTGCTAACAAGATAATGGGGCTATAGCCAAAATTTTGGTTATCTTGATTTTAAATTAGAATTATATGGTGAAATAATATCGCCTAGAATTATTAAATAAATATACTTCCACCTTAAAAAATTGTCAGTCATAATTAGAGATTGGATATTATTGCTGTAAAAAACCCAAAATGTGAAAAATCGTTTAGTAAAGACTCAAAATATATATATAACATTCAAATACTGCAATAATTAACTATATTGTTTAATTTATAAATTAATACATAACGTTGTTTGAACTCAATTAAACTTCCTAAATACTCTCTATATTGGTTCAAATATTCATAAATAATAAACTACTTTGATTAAAAATCTAAAATTTTGTCCATAGTTGAAGAAATATGAGGAAGCTAATTCTATTCAAGTATTTTATATTCCTATTATTTTGATTGAAATTCAAATTTTCAACTTCTTAAAGCTATCTCAATTTTAAATTTTTGAAGAAATATACAAGGCTATATATATATATATTTAAAAATTAACCTTCAAATGAAATTTCCTTTAAAATTTCACAAAGCTTTTCAATTGTTTATCTACATAAAAATATACCATTAACCTAAAAACTAACAAGTAATAAGTTGAAGCAGAAACGCTTTAAAAAGTTTGAATAAAAATGAATAGGGCTATTCATATTGATCAGATCTATTGATGTTTTGTTTGTTTCTATTTAAAATAGTATACATAGGTTATAAAACATTATTTAAAAAAAATGAAATTCTCATTAGTCACAACAAAGCCAGACGAAAGAATTAAGAAAAATAACACTGAGCATTTTTTATAACAAGCTTATTTTGGAGACTTTTTTAAAGTTACCCAAAACCATTTACAATAATGTTCCAAGAAAATTCGTCTCTTGTGTTTGCTTGTTTTTTTTTTATTATTTTAAACTATTGATTAAAGTAAAAAAATAAATAACATGAATAAATATTGGCATGTGTACCCTACCCCTATGTGTATAATATAAGAAAATTTAGTACAATAAAATAGGGTGTGCAATTTTGTGCATAAAAAACTCAAAATGCAAAATTTGGAGAAACCCCAAAATGTGTCATTTTCTGTGAAAGAAAATTAATGTATGTCTTTTTTCTAAGATTCGAATTTCCATCGAGGTTTGTTGGAATTTGAAGCTAGAAAGCAAAAGATGCAATTGCACAAAAATTCGGCCTCTAATTATAAGAATCACCATGTTCTTAATGATAAATAAAAGTATTGATTTTTCTCTATATAAGAAGATGGTTAGGGTTGCGGTCAAAAGTGAAACAAAAATAGTTTACAACTATTTGTAACAACTAGTTGTAAACTATTTTTGTTTCACTTTTGACCGCAACCCTGACCATCTTCTTATATATCAATTTTTACGGTCAACTATATATACATATATACAATATTGATTTTTCTGCTCATGAAAAATATTTCTTTTTCTCTTTCTCCTTCTTTAGCTCTCATTTTTTCACTGATGAGGTTAGCAAAATAGAAAAAAAAAATTAATAATTTGCAGCTTAATCTTCAAGTTTTGTAATCAATTATCTTTTGAATAATAAATATTACTTATTTTAGTTTGATTAAGGCAGTGTGAAATTGCAAATTCTTTTACCTGGTAAATGCTGGTGACTTCCCTGCAATGTCTTGTAATTAATTAACAATAGCAGAATCTATTTATTTATTTTTTGTTTTGCTGTAAAAGTAATATCTGATGGATTCATTCTAAAACATAAGGCAGTGGGATATTATTAGTTTAGTACAAATAGAGTGTTGTATTTTCTTAGAAGATCCGTTTCAGAGTTTAAATGAGAATACTTCATTAATATAACATTGTTATCAAAAATTATAAAGAAGATGGTCAGAAAAAAACATAAATAATCAAATATTTATTTGCTGACATTTTGCTCCACTTTGTTGAGCTACGTCAGGGCTAAAAAGATAAAAAAAACAACTAAAAATATTTTGACATAGTAAGATAATAAGATACAAAAAGGTGAATTAAGGTAGGGTTAAAATTAGGTAAATATAAGTAGAGAAAATTTTATACAAATGAAAGAAAAGAAGTAATAAAATAGTATTAATATAAAATTGACAATGATAAGAACATAATAAAAAATACACAAACTATTGGGTTACAACTGAACAGGAGACTTAATAACAAGTGAAAGTGGAAATTATCAATGAGAAAACATTTAACACACTATAAGAAGAAAAAATTTAACGCACTAAAAGACGGAAAATAAAGAAGTAAGTTGAGATTAAATAAAGATACAATACAAAAATAAAATTAACATTGTTATATTTCGATTATATAACTTAATGATGGATATACAATACTTGCGATTATAAAGTTTTTCCTTAATTATGAAATATCAGTCTTTTGGCTAATAAGAGTGATTTTAATGTTTTGTTTTTTTTTGGGAGGAGGAAAAAAATGGGAAAGGGTAAATTTTGTCACCTTTTGAATAACTCATTCAAAACATAAAAAAAAAAAATTTCCTGTTATTTCTTAGGGGATGTGTTCCTATAATATTCCGTTTTTTAAAAATTAATTTCAAAATAACTGGAGCATCTACTACAATTTTTGTATAAACGCAAACTCTCCATAAAAATCTCTTTGAAACGGTACTTTCCTTTTGCTCATTGGTTCAGTATTTCCTATGGAAAAGGGATTTATCCAACAGAAATAATATGTAAATAAATAATCTTGGTTACTTTAATATTGTACTAATATTAAGTTGTATTTTTTCAGAAACAGAAGATATATGTATAGTTGAAAGACTGTTCAGTAGCTCATTGCTGGCAATGGTTAGCCTGAGCTCTCCTCGCAAACTTAAAGTGTGCCATTTCAAAAAGGGTACTGAGATCTGTAACTATAGTTATTCCAATACGATACTTGCAGTAAAACTTAATCGTGCAGTAAGTTAAATTTATTATATTTGTTTGTTTAATGATTATATATATGTTTTGTTTTATCTTACCTGATCTCTAACTTATAAAATAATTAACTGTCGAACATCCTTTATTTTAAATTTCTTATACAGAATAACTACGGAAGCAAGTTGGCAAGACTCTTTTGACTTTTGTCGGATAGTACATTCGATATAAACTATTTTCACTATTACAAAGGACAAAATAAAGAAAACGTAAATATTAGATAATAGATGTTAAAAATTCCCAGAAATAGTTCTATATAATCCATAAATTCAATTTTTATTTTAGATTTTTCTATTAGATATTTGTTGATTTAATTACTCGTTCATATAATGTCTTTGTAAACTTATATTTGTGTTGTGTTAAATAGAAAATAACTCACTAAAGAATTTGAAACGAAGTATTTTCACCAAACCAATATAATTTTAAAATATTCATATCTTGAACTATTAGTCAGTTATTGAATCTGGGGGTTGAAGAAATTTTTTAATTAACTAAAACATGGAGAGCATATTTGTCTGTTGGCAGTTCTAAAACTACGCTAACTGAGCACAAATGTTGTGCTACATCTATTAACACCTTAAGACCTATCACACCTTAAGAGAAACAAAGACTTGTGGCCAAATTTTTCATAAAATGAGTTAGAAATACCATAAATTCTATAAATGAACACTATTTTTAGTAAAAAAAAAAACATACTTGCGATTCTTTCCTTTTGTGTTAGATGGCGCATATGTCTTTGTTGCTCTTGACCTCTTTTCCTTGGTCCAGTAATCCTCCAAGGTCAGAATAGTCAGTTGTGCGTAGTTTTTAGTTAGTTTTTGTATGTGGGAACCAAGTAGATAGTTATAGAAGTAGATTGATAGGTAGTAGATAGTCAAAGAAGTGGTTTTGGATTGGAAAAAAATCCAAGAATACCACGAGTTTTTTTTTCTATGCCAAAGGAGGAATTTCTGCCATTTTATTTCGTACAGCCCAGTATACTTTAGCTTTATTCATATCACTCCTGTCTAAAAATTAAGTCCGCCATTGCCGTACATGTAAATATGTGATTGGCAGTCATCTCATTAACTCCACATAGGACACAGTCTGAAGACTCAGCCACTCCCCTATTCTCTTCAGGTGGTGCTACAGATAGTCATGTCCAGTGGCCAACCTGAAATATGCCACTGCTACTGCTCTTGGTAAAGTCAATTGAGTGCGCTTCTTAGAGTCTAGCAATGCCGCCCAGTTCTTGCCCCCACATTCTCCTCTACTCCTTTCCTCTGCTCTTTCAGTGATAGTGCTTCAGGCCATTTCTTTCACCATGTCCATGGAAATAGGAAGAAGCAGCTGTGGTTGGCTAGCCTCTAACCGTGCAAGTCGATCCGCCTCCTCATTCCTATGGGTTGAAATCCATTGCATCACCAATACTTTAAGTATTTCTCTTTTACTTTCTATAGTTTTCTGGCATGCGAGAATTCCAGCATTCCAGGGATGTCCAGATGCTATTGCCAGCAGTGCTGCTCTCGAATCCGACTGCAGAACTATCATCTTTTCGCTGGCTTTTCTAAAGCCATAGTAATAGCAGCTTCCTCTCCATCAAAATTGGTAGCGCTTGCTCCAGCAGGTGCTGGCAGTTAGAACAGGCTGCTATACACCTGCACCCACTTTTTTATTTGCTCCTGTAGCTGACCTGTTGGTGTACACATAAATCCATTCTGGCTCAGGATTGAGCTCGGCTATAGTGGCGCCACAGTCCTTAGTTCTTCTGCTGGGGTCATGGATTTGTTGATGGGCATTATCAGATCTAGCACTACAGCATATGGACACGTCCAAACGCTTTGTTTAGTCAAGTCAGCCAGAGGCTCTCTTATCTCAAAGTTCAGGCCTAGGCTTGTGATAATGGATTTCGTTATCTCAATAAATAAGCATTTTAAGTCACCTAGAATTACCAACAGTGCTCCTTGAGGGAGTCCCTGTTTTACTTGCTTGATTCCTGATGGTTTGCCCAGTACCTCACAGAAATATGTCATTGTGAATGGAATGATTTGATCCAGCCCATCAGTTTTCCATCAATTTTCATAAGGGCTAATTTGTGTATTGGCTCATCTCTCCACACTCGGTCAACTGCTGATCTAAAATCAATGAAGATAGCTAGCTTATTTTGATATTTATGAAATCATACCTTAATTGCCTGGGAAAGGCGCAAGTTATATTCTCTTTAGTATCTCTATGCTTCATGAATCCTGCTTGACGTTGTAATAAGCCTTTCTTGTTTTTGTATGGGGAGATAGGAGTCTCCCATCCTAAAACCATTTCTTCTGCAACTTTACAGAAGACACCCGTCAGTGCCACTGGACGATAGCTGTTAAAAGCATTGTATGCTTTACCTTTTTTAATAATTGGTATGAACTGAGATATCCTCCAAAGATCTGGGATGTATCAACTTTCCCAGGTTAAATTAATGAACTTAAGAATTATACTTTAGGCATTTGACCACCCTATGTGATGTATCCACTTTCCCGGGTTAAATTAATGAACTTTTGAATCACGCTTTTGGCCCTATGTGCTTGAGGAACTCTGGGTATATGCCATCTATACCAGGCACCTTTCCACTTTTTGTGTCCTCTAGGGCTAGTGTCAACTCGCTCATAGAGAATGGCTCATTAATTTCTCTCTTAGCTTCCTTGTGCGAGGTTTTTATGCTTGGGTTTGAAATTACCAGTTTGAGTAAAAATCTTGCAAAATTTATTGGCAATATCATTCTGTCTAGTTAATACTTATAAACCATCTTTCATAGGTTTGTTGGCATCGGTACTATCCCTGTTAATACTAGAGAACTTATACATTTTAGTTCCATCTTTTCTAAAATCCATATTTGTAAGGAATTTACCAAATGCTTCCCTTTTTGAAGTTATAATGCATCTTTTGTCTTAAGGTTATACGATCCTTTTGGGAACTACTTGTTTTTGCTGTCCTCTGAGGCGCATATCTTTCCACCTTTAGTTTTTCAAGCTCATCCATCCAGAAAGGGGTATAATTTTTTATTTTACCTCTTGGTATAAATTTCATGGCACATTTGATTATTTGGTCCTTCTTTTGCTTGGATACATGGTTTATGTTACCCTTGAGCAATTTCTCAGTGATTTCCACATCACGCTGTTGTTTATAATCCTCCCATATGGCTTTTTTGAAATTCAATCTTGGAAAAGCATGGTTCTCTTTGCTTTTTATACAATTTGTTTGCTTTAATCTCAAGTAAGAGGATGCTGTGACCAGAAGATCCTGGAATCTGGTGTAATTCAAGACTTGATTAATATTCCAGCCTCAGATGACTGAGTACAAGATCTGGATGAGTTTGCTGCCCGTTGTAGGAAAAAAGAAGTCGGCTCATTATCAGTATTCTTGATATACACCAATGGTCCACTCTATGAAATTGTCTACTATGCTACCTGTTGTTTCAGTGCTTTTATATCCCCATCTAGGCGAATAAGCATTGAAATCAATGTAATAATTGTACAGAATCAATAAAGTAATGAAAGAAATGAAAAGTAATATGTATATATAAGTAATTAAAACTGTAAGTAAAATAACATAACTATAGAAATTGTGATGGCAAGATTGTTAATGTCTTCAACTGCAATTGACTGTTGACGCTGACTGCGTTAGCGAAGATACTGTTTGAAATAGATTTGCCACTTCCAAGATTCACGAATAAATAAAAAGCATACTTAATCGAAAAACCTCTTACTTAAGACATTACTCTTGCAACGCAGTATCTATATGTGTATAATGTCCTGTTATAACATCATGAAGGCTTGAAATAGCCTTGGCTTGCCTCTTCCTCTGGTCCGATGCAGCCTACAGTCCAGCAACCTCCTCAGGATCTGATCCGCTGCATCCTGACACAACCAAATACTCGGCACAGAATTTTTCTTTTGAAGACCAAGATCTCCTTTTCTTCAACACTTGCCAGGGTCCAGGCTTCCGATTTGTAAGTGAGGACTGGCCGGATTAGTGTCTTCTAGAGCTGGAATTTGGTGCAGCGAGTTACAGCTCGACTTCTCAAGTGCTTTCTAAGTCCAGAATAGCATCTGTTGGCCTTCATATGCTCTGGCTTGTTGGCCAGGGTGATCGTGTTATTGATGCTGACCACTGAGCCTAAATAGGTGATCTGGTCAACACAAATGAAAATAGACCCATCTTTACTTCCCCTCTAATAGTAGCCACTACACCAGGTCCAGCTCTCATATATTTAGTTTTCCCTTGGTTAACCCCAGCAATGTCCACTGCTTCTGTTGCTTCAGCTAGCCTCAGAAATGCCTTCATCGCCACCACGTCCAAGTCATTGGCAAATCCCAGCACCTGTGCCAACCTGTCAATTATTGTTCCAGAGGCTTGTATTCCAGAATCCCTTATTACCTTTTCGAGGGCCAGATTAAACAATAGACACGTGAGGCCATCTCCCTGCTTCCCCCCCTCCTGGACTCAATTCCGGTGAGAGGGTTCCCTGAATCCGAACTGAGCATTTCACCTCTTCCATTGTGATTCTTATTAGGCGCTCCAGTTTGGGAGGGATCCCAAGACCATACAGTGTTTCATATAGCTTGGACCTTTTAATGCTGTCGTGCACTCTTGAAGTCAACAAACAGATGGTGTGTTGTCATCCTGTACTCCATGGATTTCTCCAGAATCTTCCTCTGGCATTATCAGGTCAACTGTCAATCTTCCTCCCCTGAATCCCACCCGGTATCTTCCTACTTTTCTTTCAGTAAATGTATGTAGGTTCATGTATAGAACACTGGAAAAAACCTTATAGGCACACTGGAGATAGGTTATCCCGCAGTAATTGATGCACTCCAGAATATCACCTTTATCATGAAGCGGAGTTATCCCCATCTTCCATTCCTCCATGTTCCTTTCCTCGATCTAAATAGATAGGATAATATCATACAGAGCTTTTTGAAGTTCTTCGCTGCCATACCTGAGAAGCTCAACTGGTATTCCATCTTTTCCTGGTGCTTTATTGTTAATTGAGGTGGCTGAGAGCACCCGTGACATCATAAAATGTTTGTGGGTCAGGGAGATGTAAATCGTCCTGCATGTCATGAGCTTCTAAAGTCTCCGGCTTTTCGACACCTTTGTTCGTGAGAAAACTCTGGTCTCATTTCCATCCCTATGGGTTTCCATTTCTTCAAACCGCTTTTGCTCCCATTCCATTTTCTTCCTCTGATGGACCCTTTTCTCCTACCTTCTTTTGTTTTTGTACTCCTCTGAAGCTAGCCTTGTGTGCCACTTCTGAATCATGTTTGTGTAGGCCTAATTCTTTTCCTCTACCACTGCACACTCATTGTCGAACCATGGTGACAACACGGGTTTTGCCTCCAAACCCAGCGTTTCTTGTACTGTGCCTTCTGTTGCTCTGGAGTCTTCAATTCTCTCATTTAGCTGCTGATGATACCTTTTCTACCTTCTTTCCCGGGGCCTTCCGGACATTAAATGTTCTTGCCCTGATCTTGGCCACCACAAGAAAGTGATCAGTATCCATATTTGCACTATGGTAAGTCCTGTAGATCATCAAATTGGATCTAGGCCTCCCGCTTATGAGGATATGGTATATTTGATTCACTGTTGTACCATCCAGGGAGCGCCAAGTACCCTTGTGGATCCTCTTCCCAAGGAATTGCACTCTATTCCTATTCTTAGAGGCTGCCAAATTAATCAGCAGGTGCCCATTTTTGTTTGTCTCTTCATGTAGACTATGCATTCCAATAGTTGGCCTAAGGACTTCCTTCTTGCCAATTTTAGCGTTGAAATCACCCTAGATTACTTTGATGTTGCTCTCCGGGCAATTGTCAAAAGCTCTGTCCTGTTGATCATGGAAGGCTTCCTTCTCGTCCTCTGGTGACACCTCTGTGGGGGCATAAGAACTGAAGACACTAAAGTTGTATAATTTTTCCTTCAGCCTTATAACACAGATCCTCGGGTTAATGGGGTGAATCCTATGATAAGATCCCTTATTCTTCCACTGACTACAAAACCGGTACCAAAGATATGTTGTGCCTCATGGCAGCTATAACAGACAGTGTAGAACCGTTTCTCCAGCATTCCTTTTTCCCTCCATAACACTTCCTGTAGAGCGACCTAGTCTATACATAAATAAAATGTTCTATTGTCCAAATTTTAAGTCTATATGGCGAATCCTGTGTTGCTTCCGTGTGATCAGTGGGGCTATTTCTTGTTGAAGTTTCATGATGCTTAAGGGTTTGAGGGGAGCAGGTTATCAGCCTACTCAGAGCTCCCTGACTAGCTCCCCCATCTGGGGCGGCTACCTAGGGGAGGTAACCCTACAGTGTGTACTGTAAATGACCTTTGTAGTGTGAGGTGTGTGCATTTTGCTGTATTAGTATACTGTATAGCGTCAGTGTACTATTCCCCCAACCTGGAGAACCAGTGCCTGACCAGATGGTTGGGCGATGGAAGCGCCACATCCCTACGCCAAAGGAAACTGTGGCTCACTATTTTTTTTTTTTTTCCAATAGTAAGCGTGGTTGCTCACAAACAATAATAATCGAGGGTGGCCGAGAGCCAGTTTTAACAATTAGAAAAGATAATTTTTTTTAAACTGATCATTATCTTCTTATTATATAATTTTATTTAGTGTTATTGACTATAAATGATTATAAGAACTCTATTTTTGCAGAGGCTAGTTGTTTGTCTGGAGGAGTCATTATTCATCCATAATATCAGAGATATGGCTGTACTCCACACAATAAGAGACACTCCTCCGAATCCGAGTGGGCTCTGCGCGTTGTCAACGGACAGTGATAACTGTTATCTAGCTTACCCAGGCAGCTCTACGATCGGAGAAGTGCAAATCTTTGATACAGTTAATCTGGTATGTCATCAAAATATTTTATAATTGTTTTAATTCCTTAATTTTGTGTTATATTAATCCCTTAACTCACAGTTTTTTTTTGTTTTTTTTAAATGGCCAAATAAAATCAATTTTTTAAAAACTTGCCATTGAATGGTATTGCTGATGGCCGTTTCAGGATTATAAATTTTACTAATTAGTTTTTCTATTTTCCAAATACTATAATTATTTCATTTTCTTGATATTCTGTATCTGTTATCATACCCATTAATAACCAGCTTATAGAAGAAAAGGTGAATAAATTCCTCCATCCTGGAATGACATACTCACAATAAGCATTTCGATATTTTTTTTTGTCACTATTAATTATTCTTTTACTTTATTTCAGAATTGCAAGATGATGATTGCTGCCCATGACTCACCTCTGGCCGCAATGATGTTCAGCCCAAATGGCAATATGATTGCTACGGCCTCGGAAAAGGGGACCGTTATACGCGTATTCAATGTTGCTGAAGGTGTAAAACTTCATGAGTTCAGGCGTGGAGTGAAACGGTTAATATGAATTTTTAAAAATAATTAAATGGGACTATGGCCATAATTTGTGTCTTATTTCTTTGAAATATTTTTATATTGGGTGTAATGATATGTTTAATTTCATAAATTTACTACTTAAGAGTGATAAATTATTGAAATTACTATAAGATACTGTGTAAGTAATTAAAAATTAGAGTGGTTCTTAGCAGAAGTTCTTTGGTAAGTTTCATTAAAGAAAATTGGAGATTAAACCTGTTAATAGATAAACTAAACTAGTTGTTCTGTGTGAATAATTCATTGAATATATTGTTCAGTCATCAAATGGTAATGTATTTTATAAGAAAAATTAATTTTGTTAAAGTTACAAAATTTTTGATTAGTTTCCAAAAAGAAAGGACTTAAAGTGTTGACAAGAATATTATTATAATGATATTATTCTATAACATTAATAACTGAAAAATAGTACAAATCTCTATTTTTAGAAGTAATCAAGAAAGATAAAATAAATTCAATTAAACATATATAGATAATATATTTAGATAGTATGAGAAGACTGGTGCCTGTAAGGTTGACCATTTAAGTTAAAAATTTGAAGTTATAGGTGTTTGTGTACATAAATACGTAAGTGTCATGTAATGTAATCATTGAAGTAACTGCCATTGTGGAAACTGTGATGTAGCCATCTTGATGGTATTTACTATTGTGGAAGTTTTGTGTGATAGTTGACAGTGTATGTATTGCAGCTGTGAATATAATATCAAAACACTGCTTAGATGGTGACACTCAACTACCAAGATAGCAACTATCGATGCCACTGAATTAGTGCAAACAGTATAACAGTTTTCACTGTGATAGAATTTAGTGTTGTGACAATAGTTTGTCATGCTTAATCTGCTGTGATAGTACTTGTAGCAGTACCTCTTTAAAACCTTACGATACTGTGAATCTTTACTGCCGCATTTCTACCATTGTGTGTTCTACATGACATTTACTGACTATCTGAAATGACTTCATGTACAATTTATAAATTCAGAATAAATTTTTTAATAAAATAATCATTTCAGAATATAATTACTTCATCAATCATGAAATGATCATTTAACAAATAAGATAATTATAAAATACGATATTTCAAAATAAATTTGTTTAAGTTATTTAACAAATTTATTTTTAAATTAATTTAAATAAATTTTCTACCTATTAGATGTGTAACTTTTGAAAAATTTGATGAATTAACCTATCCAAAATGAGCTACTTCTTCAAATATTATATTAATGTCTAAACAAATAAAACAACACAATCAGGAGAAAAGTAACTCTAGGACTGTGTTAGTTGTAAGGTAGCGTAAGTTTTAAGTCACGCTGGAAGTCGTTTTTGAAGTAAATCTATCTTCCAAAAGTTGTTTCACTAAAGTATTTGACATATACACATGCTCCGTTTTGAATCGTTTGTTTATTTTTTAACATAAGTGGTGAAAGCAATGTTCAAAATTATAGCAGTCATTGATTTTGATGAAGTATCATCGGATATGGCATTTCGACAAAAAAGGACCCTTGAGAAATACAAAGGTAATTCTCCTTCGATATCTAAATTCCTTTATAAAAGTTATTCTACAGTAAAGTATCAAAATTCCATTAGTAAATTAGATTAATATGCTCATTATGAATGTTAAACTCCATATGTATCTAGAAGTGCAGGACAGGGCTAATTAATTAACCAGTGCAGAAACTTTCTACAAGTGAGATCAATCGACCTCATGCTTTCTCCTTAGTTAAAACATATTCATCAATTTGGAAATTGATTAATTTGCAAACAATTATGTATTCTCTCTCGATTGGCCTGTACCAGTATTCCATAGAAGTAGATAATGTTTTTATGTGATTCTCACTTCTCGACCAAAAATGCCTTTCAATTAGCCAAAACGGTAAAACCTCAAATTTTCTTTTTGCTCCTCCTGCCACGCTTCTACTTTGCGGATATTTTTGTAAAATGTCTTTCATTAGCGCTAAATGCAATTTACTAAATTTTTGTCATTGGTACCAGTACAATTTTGATTTAAAATATATGCATTATATTAAACTAAATCTAGCAAGTGGAAAAACAATTTTTTATCGTCTTCCTTACTGAAGTAAGTGTACTTTTACGGAGTATCCGAAACCTTTACTGGCATTTGAACAGAGACCCGTAGTCTGCCCCGCCAACACCTGACAATTGATCAACCCTGGGTTATGATCATGAGAAGGACGAATTTAATGCCTCATAACACACCGTTAGATTTATCACCTCTTATGATTCTGCTGTCTGCCGCAGTAGCAATTGACTATGGGTATATTAAGCCCAGTTAGAGATATACTGTACTGTTTCTCACCTACCTATGTGATGAGAAAAGTAAAAAAAATGTTGGCTTTTTATACCAGCAGGTTAAAGTGAGGTATATGTGAATTTTTTTAATTTATTTATTGACATTTACAACTGTATATCAAATTTGCAGTAAGATCATAACGATATGATACAGCATGTAGAGAAACTACCCAGTAGTAGAACTCTAAAAACATTTTACATTATAAGGTCACATGGCCATCTTCTTTTCAGGCGCCTCGGAGGATTGCCAGGAATGGAAGAGGAAGCAAGGTTAGAAACTAGTGGGTTTGGGTGGTTAGAAGGTTATGATGGAAGGAATGATATCGTGTTTGGGCTAGATCAGTTACATAAGGAACATTTAGGTCTTTATGGATGGTTTTATTAGTAACAAAATAAGGAGCATTATGTGAAATTTAAACTCCATAAAGAACCATCTATAACTCTTAAAATGTTATTATTATAAACTTCCTTATCGTAATAATAAATTCCATAATAGGCCGTCTGTAGCTCAGATGGTTAGGCCTAGGCCTATCGTTCTGAGATCTGCGGATTCAAATCCAGCCTGAGGGCGTTAAATTTTTTCATTAAGTAGCAGTCCCACAAAATGAAAAACTTGACCCCTACTATGGTTAGAATAGGTTGTTCACCTGTAGATAACTAAGCAACTTCACCTTTGCTGTGGATTGCCTTAAAAAAAAAATAAAAAAAAAAATAATGGTACTATCAGAAGTGAGACGGTATACTTTCATACAAGACAGTAGTGCCTGTCCACATGGTAACAGTCATTATTACTACTATTATTATGGCACTATGATCCTACTAGAACCTCATCCACCACAACCAACCAACCTACAAAGTTTCTTGCTCTCTCTTTCAATGACTCTCTCTTCAATGACTCTCTTTCAAGATTTAACCACTTTAAATCCTCTTTCATATTGTCCTTCCAACTGATCTGACGATGTCCTCTTTTACGCTTTCCATCTGGTTTCCCATATAGCATCTTATTGGGTATCCTTTGATCAGGCATTCTCTCTCCATCTCTATGTCCTATCCATCTTATGTGTATTCTTTGAATACCTTTCTCTCCCAGAAGTTGAGCTTCTGTTCTGCTTTTCTTGTCAACGGCAATGTTTCTCCCCCAAAGATCACTCCTAGCCTTACAATGGTCTTATAGATGACCACTTTCATTCTTTTAGGTAGAGCTATAAACTTCAATACTTTTTGTAGTGAGATATAACATCTATTTCCTGCTGCTATCCTGGCCTCTACTTTGTTGTCATCTGTAACCAGGCTTCCCAGGAACTAGTTTACAGAACTAAAACTGTCTCCAAAAGTCACTTTGCTATTTACTTCCTCATCTTTTCTTGAACTTTTCATGTACATTGTCTTTTATCTTCTCTCTTGAGGCCTAATTCAATTGCTGCTTCATTGAGTTCCAAGAATGTGCCTTTTAATACTTATGGTTACGCATCATCTGCGCATGGTAACAGTAAACCTAACCTAAACTGGTTAATAATCAGTAGGAAAAATGACTATTACAGTTATCGTCCAATAGTCATAAGTGTAGATAAGCTGTAAAACTCGGTCAAATTTAAGCCTAGAAATAATCAAAACACAATATATGAGAACAACTCATTTACCACGGTCAGAACTCTCGCAGTAGATATGTTTCCTTCTCTAATTCTAAATTCACTTGAAATAAAATTGAATTAATTACACTGGCCCACACTCCATTCACTAGCAAGGTTTTTGAACATGTGCACTTACTCAGTGATGGAATCTGTTTCTTCAAATCACATCGATTCTACAAGTAGTAGGCTTAATGAATTGGCATTCTTTGAGGGGGCTTATGATTTGGGTTTCATTTTAGATGCTTGATGGGTTTTTTTTTAGCGGTATCATTTTTATTTTTACTTTTTTTCATGTACTTATTTATTTATTTTTACGACAGTATAATATCGCCTATGTAATAACAGAGGGTTAAGTATTCTAGTAATTACAAAAAAAAAAGTGGTTGTAGCAATTGAATATCACATCTTTTTATGTTTGATACCAATAAATCGAACTGGTACCAATAGGTTCCTAGGTACGTTATTGGTACCAAATACATTCATTATTATTCAGAAAATAATATTAAAAAAAAAAAAATTAAATCTGTACCACTACAACACAACCCATGAAGGGTCAGGGGTCAACAAGGGTACAGTACTTTGTAAGGAAATACTGTTATTAGACCAATGGGTGTGCAAGGTGATGTGTTCAGAATTATGTTTCATGAGGTCCGGTGGCCCCCAAAGGGCTTCTAAACCCATAAAGCTGATTCATGGCTACAGTGGAACAGAAAATAATTATCTGCCACTGCTGGATTCGAACCCGGATCCTTTAAGTTAGTTGCACCTTACCACTGAGCTACCTGCTCCTAATTTGGCACGTAACCATAAAAGAGAAGGTGTGACTGTTTTTTTTTTTTTTCCAGTCATAGTTTAATTTAGAGATAATAACAAACTGACGAAAACAGGTGACAAATTGAGTCTACGATCTTTTTGGGAAGAGAGGAATGGTCGGAGGGAGTTGCAGGGTTCAACCACTCACAGTTCCCGAAGTCGATTATTCATCACAGAGGACCGACACTGAACCCCTTCCTATTCAGTCATACTAAGTGACCATGTGCATTTTGACATCTCATTCAATTCGAACAAATTCTTTCTGAAGATAAGGTCTTTTCAATAAGCTTACTCTTCACCGACTCACCTTTAGTCCAATATCAGTTTTATCAAATTCTATCCACTAATTTTGCTAAACTGTGCATGAAAGTTTGAAAGCTATTTTCTTGAACATATGTTTTAAACACAGCTTATCCTGTAGATTTTATAATTAGGCCTAATATGATAGATAACTATATATCTATGATCATGGTGAGGAATTTACACTGACCTAATGGACTTTGCCGATGCTTTTTGAATAACATAAACAAATATTTTATATATAATTTTTCACTTTCTTGCGACTGGTTATTATTGTTTGAAAAATAAAGTTTATCTCATTGAAGTCTCAAAACAATTTTTTTTTCCTTTATAAGTCCAATGTTTTGGCCAATCCGACCATCCTCAAGGGTAATCTTAGATACAAATTCAGAACCACATCAATTTTTAAAACTTTATTTTAACTAGACCCAAGTCTACTATTTCAGACCAAAATCATCCTATTTTGTCAATTCTTCTCATTAAATTAAAACTTTATCACAACTTGAGTAACTAGTAAATTGACTGTGATTAAAAGTTTTAATTTCATGAGAAGAATTAACAAAATACAGTAATTTTGACTGAAATTGTTGACCTAGACAGAATAGCCTGCATAAAGTTTATTTAAAATTGATGTGTTTCTAAATTTGTATTTAATAGAGGTATTCATGATGTTGTGTTAAATGTTATAACTATAAGATTGTGAGCAGTCCTATTTGAAGTCATGTTAAAGGTTAAATGCATAAGAACCCCTAGCGGATTTTCTCAGCAACTTGTTGTATAAGCCTTTATGTTTATAACCTTCCTTTCAGACCCTCATGTTATTGTTTACTTCAGTTTTGATTTAAGTAATTAATTACAACATGCCTAGAGTGAGTGAAAAGTGGAATTTGTGTGAAAGTTTAGCTTATGAAATGAAATGAAAAAATAACTTTATTCTGGGACATATGTCCCCTAAGAATAATTACATGGTTCATATAGTGAGATTTTTATCTGGCGAGCGTTTACAAATTTTCAGATAGTAGAATGAAATTACATTGTTTTTTTTGCTGTTTTTTTTTCTCAAATGTATCTTTAAAATTATCCATTCTGGTTTAATAACAGGGATATGAATACCACAAACACACGAAAGAACAGCTGTCACAACAACAAAAATGGCGGCGATCTCAACTGGTCTATTGTGTGACGTCATTCTCCATTTAACAGACTCTCAGCCATGTTAAATGTTATTTCGTTTTACCAGGGTAAAAGAAGGCAATTTTTTTCGATTTAACATGAGTTTTTCCATTTAACACGCTTTAACATGTTAAACCAAAGATCATGAATACCCCTAATATTGTCCTTGAGGATGGCCGAATTGGTCAAAACGTTGGACTTATAAGAAAAAAAAATTGTTGAGACTTATAGGCGATAAAATTATATAAAATTTATTTATTAAACAATAAACAATTATAATTTTTTTTGAATGACTTTGTTTGATGGTGCAATGTAATAATTTTGAATCACATGCCAAAGTTCAAGATTAGGGCATCAAAAATTCATTTTTTTGGTGATGGATAATTAGATATATATTAGGAACTAAGGGATCTGTTTATATATCTTCTTTACCTAATGGAATCTCCCTAAACATTGTATATCCAAAAACATTGCAATGCAATAGTAATTACTATCTATGTTATCTAAAACATAAAATAATGTGTATATACATTCTAATTATTTTAAATTAAAGTCTGCTAAGTCAAATGTTCTAAAATTAATTTCTTTATTTTTACTATGTATTTAATTATATAACTATTAGATTTGTAATAACATCATATTTTTTTTGAGTTTATTGTTTTGATATCTGTTGTTAGATTAGATTACAATTTTATTTTGGGCAATCAACTTCTTGGTTATTATTCCCTTTTTACTTTATTTATCTTCTTGTCTTTGATATTTGATAGATGAATGTTTCTAATATAGACTGTTTTCTTTTAACGATTACACTAGTCGACATCGGTAATTTATATTTTAGAATACAGTTGGGTTTCTTTCAGAACTTTAATAATTTTGTCTATGGAATCTGCTGAGTATTTTAGAACCAATTCTCTTGAAGGAGGTATTTTATTATTTTCGAAGGCTTGACGAAATGATGTGCATTCTTCAATTATATGTTTTATGGATAATGGGGACTAACAGTTTTGGCATTTAGGTTGGTCTTCTTTTTTGATTAAATGGACGTATGTTGATGTGGATATCTGTTGTTTACATCATTAATTTTCCAGAATCTGTCATTAATGCTTCATTGATAATTCTTTTACGCCAAAAATAAACATTTGTTGCTGATAGCTAGCTATATATTAGCTATTTTTACATTTTCAGATGTGTCAACATATCTGGACTCGCTTTTTCACCAGATGCCTCCTTGCTAGCTGCCACTTCTAACACGGAGACTGTGCATGTCTTCAAGCTTGAAAACCCTAAGGATGATGGGTGAGATTTAGAGTTCATTATTTATTTTTAATTATGTTACATTAAATCTGCAATTTAATACAGAAATCATTTATTTTATTTTATCTAAAAAATGCATGATAAGTTTCATTTTTAATTTATTATGAAATAAAATTATTATTGTTGAGTCTATAGTTATCTATATTGGAAGAGAGTTAGATTGTTTGAGTTGCTAGGGGCAACAAAGTACAAGAAAGAACTTGTTTTGTTAATAATTAAACCACTAAACTGTTTATTTTAATAACTGAGATTTATAAACATTATATATAGATCAATTGTTTTTATAACCTCCTCATATCTATGTATATCAAACATATGATATTTTAATTTTATATCTTCCCCCTTTTAAAGAAAATTTAGATACAACTAATGAAACAAACACTCAAATAATAAATTTAGTAACTCAAACACTAGATTGTACTAAATGTAGGTAGCTGACAAAACAGCAGAACAAAAACAGCTAATTCTCAAGTACTACGTTGTATATGTTTTTTTCACTGTTAACTTTCCTCAATAAGTCATCTTGGCGGCTTCACAACACGCCCACATCTATGATAGCTGATAGGATCAGACTTTGCAGAGATAACTCCTCTTGATTTGTTGAAGGACTATGGCTGCTACCTTGTTGCGCTCTATTTGGTACTTCCATTTCTCTAATGTGCCATGCTAAAATATAAACTTTATTTTGGAAATAAGTGCCTCCTTGTCCCTGTACAATGTACAAGATCAATCCTGGTCCTTTGTCAGCTATCTATGGCGATGATGCCCCTTTCCTAAACCATACATGCTCTAGACCTAGGTTTTAACATGAAAGTATATATATATAGTAATATCCTCTTTTTTAATAAATAGTTGTTTTTATGTATAGATGATTTTAGTTATGTTTTTATTTTTTATGTATCTACATTTCAGTATTGTTGTATTGAATCAAAAAAGCAAGCTAACCAATTTTGACCAGTCAAATATGGTGGAAAGAAGCATCGTTAAAGATATTCAAGATGGTGGCATGTGTCGTTCCGAAGTCTGTTTTAATTACTACTATGTTGAATGGGTGAATTGAAATTTTTCAACTTTTGTTGTTGCTCTACCATAATTATAGAAAAAGAATAATCTAAGAAGAAATAGAAGACAACAACAATTATCAATAAAACATTTACATCGTGAATTACACCAAGTAAATTAGAGCGATTGTACTACAATCGATTTTTATGGAATCAACGAGAAACATTGAAGATAGAATAAAGGAAACGGTTACTTTTTTGGTGGGTTGCCTGGCGAGAAGACATCTGAGAAGGACGGGAAGCCATTCAACCTCGTTCTTACTGAACACAAGGAGGTCATCCATGTAAATCTGATGTGTGAATCAATACCTCTCAGAAACTCGTTCATCAGGTGCTGAAAGGTTATGGGGGCGTTTTTGAGACCAAACGGCATCCTTGTAAACCCTTAGTGACCTCTTTCAAAAGTGAATGCTGCCTTATGTTGATCATTAGGGTGCATTTTAATTTGATGATACCCAGCCTTTAAGTCCAGTGTGCTGAATACTGTCGCCCTGCTTAGTCTGTCCAAAATGTCTTTGAATCTGGGAATCGAATATTTCTCATCTATTGTATTTTCATTCAGCTTCTGGTATTCTATCACGATCCTGTGCTTATCAGTATTTTTGCCTGGTGTGATCTTTTTCACCGCCCACAATGGACTATTGTACGGAGATGTACTGTCAATAATGATTCCCTGTCGTTTTAAACTTTCGAGTTCCTCCCAGATGTGGTGACATAGTGCCTGTAGGTATCTCCTCTCTTTTATGTATGTCACCCTGTCCTGCTTCAGTGGTATCTCATGGACAGTCTTCCTGGTCACCTAGAGGATATCCCCTTCTTTAAAAAAATATCCTGATATTCCTTCTTTGAGTAGCTGTCTTCAGTCCTCAGCTTGATTGATTGCCCCAATCCGTGCACCCTCATTCCTATGTTATTGACCAGTCAAACGAGCGCTCTCTCGCAAATCCCTTCTTCCCCAGCTCTTTCGCCAATTGAATCCTTAGTACTGTGGACAGGAATTACATCTGACCCTGTACCTGGTTTGTTTCCATCATCTCACTTAGTTAGTTTATCAGCGATTCTGTTGTAGCGTGTCAAGAGTTCCATGGCATACTGCCCACTAGACTGTTTCGGTTTCTTTGTCTCTCTAATCATCATGAATATGTCCTCCCCTGGGGCCCACCATCCTCCGAACGCCTTCTTTAATCTCTCCTTGGTAACTCTCCAAGGGGTATCTTCGTCTGCCTGAATCTGATTGAGGATGCTTCTCTTCACTCTGCAGACGACTGCTGCTTTTAGTGCCTCCACATCTTCATTATTGAGTAGATTTTCAATAGATTTTGCTTCAATTTGGCTTATTAGTCGGTCATGCGTGTGCTTCTGCAAGAGAGACTGGTAGAGGAGTAAACTCTGGGAGTGGAGGATTCCCCTCTGTGGGAGGTACATTCTCGACCCCATTTTGAGTTAAAGCTTCCAGGTTCAAGACTGCTTGTCTAACGATACCGTTGCCATTATTTAACAAAAGTGAGAGGAAAAAAATTTGAACTATCCAACAATTGTGGTAGAATAGCGTGGTTTATGTTTTAATCATTGTCTCCCAAGAGGATGTGCAATTCCATTTTGGATTAGTTATCGAAGCTGAGTTTGAGCCAATGATTTCTTTGGGTTTATAAATGCTATCTTAAGTCACTTGCATACTTGATAGTACCTTTCAGTGTATCAGAAAATTCTTTCTTTGTATTTATTTGAGTAATAATTAAAAATATTACTTTGCACATTACATGTTTATAAAATGAGAAAAATCAAAATACATGTAATGAAAATAACAAATTAATATTATATAATTTTTCTGGTAAGCCCATGGAGCACTCTCTGATTGACAGAACTGAAAGTTGTAGTTCTCTTGTTATGTTTTGTATTTAATATCATTATTAAAATAGCCTTCATATCAAAGATGCTTTCTATTTAGTCTGTTTAGTTTGAGGTATAGGGAAAAAACCTTATTAATTATAATGTAAGTATCACGAACAAAATCAACCTTAGCATGCATCAAAAAAAAAAAAAAAAGTTGTAATGTATAATGGAAAGTTTTTCAGGGATGCAGTCAGTGATGAAAACAGAAATTGTATGTAAATTATGTAAGCATAATTTATTTTTAATTCGTGCAGACATTTCAACCTAAATTGTAGTAAGTTATAAGTTTTTTTTTTTTTTTTTCCAAGACTCCCATTGGAGTCCTATACTGCCTAACCATGGTTGGGGGTCAAAGTTTTTCATTTTGTGGGACCACCAGTCAATGAAAAAAGTTAACACCCCAGGCCGGATACGAACTGGCACCGTCAATAGGCATCAAATTGGTAAGACTGTGTCTTAACCACTGAGTTACGCGTGGCCCCTAGTGATAACCTGTTGCTGCACTAAACAGTAACTAGTTTATGTATTTCTTCTAAATAAACCAGTTTTTATGAATAAATATGTGGTGTTGAAATAATAAATATTTTATTTCCTATGTTTTAAACAGCTTTAAAATGAAGAACAGGTTTTCCTGATTGCTGTGATGTGAAAATCCTGAACAAGACTTTGAAGATACTGCGTTCTTGCTTAGCTGGGTAGCATTGTTATAGGATCAAATTTTGTGTATCCATTTCTCAACAGAACTTTTTTTTTTCAGCAAAGATTCTTCTGGATGTATTTGCAGATGCCATCTCTGCAATTTTGATGAGAGGTCTTGTTTTTTTGTTTTTTTTTTGTAGGATTTTGGTTCTAGATTCGTCTCTTCTCCTTAAAAATTTTATTCTTTTTACTGTTTCTACTAACCCTTTCTTGGATGTTCTGATCTTACCAAAGCATCCCTTCAAAGAAGGTTTTGTTTCAACTTGATTTGTAAAATTTTGAATTTGATCTGTAAAAAGTTGAATTGCATGTAATAAGTCTTCCCAAAATAATTCAATATTTTCTTATATTTTTTGATTGCATATTTACAAGAGATTTCTATATTTAAAATAGTTTTGTTACGAAATACTCTGTATTTTAAACACTTTCCAAAAAATGCATGAATATAATTAGTGTTTGAAATACTTTTCTTCCAGAATGCTTGACAGTAGTTCCTCCTGGGGCTCACACAGCCTCTATAAAGTAAATATTATTTAATACAAATACTAATATTAAGTATTTGAACAAAGTAGGGTAGCTTGGTGTTTAAGGCGCTGTGCTTCTATCTACCATCTAGCTGTAGCAGATTATTTTTTTTCCCTGTTACTTTAGCTGTGAGTCAACGCTGTCCGTTTATGAGCCCTCCTGGAACACAGCTAGCCTCTATGAATTGAATGCTAATACTAAGTATCACTAAAAGTATTCAGTATTTGAATGGAGGAGGATAGTTTAGTGAGTAAGGTGCTGTGCTACTATCTCCTGGATTGTGGCTAATAATTATTTTATTCTTTTACTTCAGTTGTAAGTCAACCCTGTGGGTTCAAGAGGCCTCCTGGAAAACACCCTATATCTATAAAGTAAACACTAATACTAAGTAATACTAAAAGTATTTAGTATTTGAATGCAGTAAGGTAACTTCAGTAAGGCGCTGTGCTACTATCACCCGGGCCTAGGTTCAAATCTGGCTGTGGTAGGTAATTAGTCTGTTACTTTAGCCATGAGTCAACCCGGTGGGTTCTGAAGCCCTCTCGAGGCACACTCCTCTATAAAGGGAATACTTATACTAAGTAACAGTAAAGTTATTCAGCATTTGAATGGAAGTGGGTAGCTCAATGAGTAAGGCTCTGTGCTATATCTCCCGGGCCTGGGTTTGAATTTGCCTGTTGCAGATAATTATTTTTTTCTGTTACTGTAGTCATGAGTTATCCCTGTGGGTTCTAGAGCCCTTCTGAGAAAAACAGAGCCTCTATTAAGTGTGTACCCTCAATTGGAGAAAAATCTGGTGATTGAGTATGATCTCTGACAAATCACCTTGTACAACCTTTGTTTAAGAAATAGTACTTCCTTACAAATTACTGAACTTATAGTAGTACAGGAATTTATTTTTTTTTTAATTGGAGAAGATGGGAGGGGGGTGGGGTTGTGGTCAGCAAATAAACAAAAAATTATTATTTGTGCCGACCTTTTGACCTGAGTTTCAGGTCTTCATCAGGGCTATAAAATAAACAGAGATAACAACCATCATTCAGAGAAACATAAAATTAAAAAGAAATAATAAACTATAACAATGAACTGAAAATTAATAATAGTTGACCAATAACCATGGAATTAGACAGTAGCAATTGTAACAACAAAAGATGAAATATATATTATATAGATAAGATGATATGTATAAGATAAGATATATGATTCATATCTTCTTTACCTATATAATATTACATTTCATCTTTTGTTTTTATTAATCGCTGCTGTCTAATTCCATGGTTATTAATCAATTATTTTCTATTTTCAGTTCATTGTTATGTCTATTTCCAAAATTGTTAGTTTATTATTTCTTTTTAATTTTATGTTTCTCTGAATGATGGTTGTTATCTCTTTTTATTTTATAGTTCTGAAACTCAGGTCGAAATGTCTTAAATATTTTGTTTATTTCTGATTTTTGCTGAACACACCCCTTCTCTCCCCTTCTCATCTTCATTTATTAATCTATGGTCAACTATCTACACCTTATTCTTTTTTTTCTTTCTTTTTTTTTTTTTTTATTTAGTATTGAAAAAGTATTTTGAGTCATAATTATCACTCAACTCAACTCAATTAATGATATCAATTAGTATCGTACTCAGTCCTCTGATTGCTTATTTATTGTTAATTTCTTTATAGACTTCTTTGATGGCTTTTTGTATTGTATATTGGGATGGGTTGTATTGAGTCTTCAAGACTACATTGACCTTTTCTTTTTTTTTTTTTTTAGTTTTAATAACTTCATAATGAAAATTGGTAGGTTTTGGTTATGGTGAAGTAAGTTTCATTTAGTGATTAAATCTAATATCTAATTTTTTTCTATCCTTCTTTAGCGCAGAAAGGGATATTTTCAATAAAGGATTCTCATAGAGAATCTAATTATGAAATGATTTTATATCCTAAAGGCACAAATGGTACCGAAGGTCGAAACAAATTGTTTGAGTTCAGTTTTCTCATCATTTTAACTAAGAATCAATCAACTCTAGAATTTATCTTTGTGACAGGAATTAGATGAATATCTTCTGCCGGCTCTGATGGCCTCATCTGCAGGGCCATCGAATTAACATTTTGACCGGTTAAAAAATAGTTATTTAATTTTTATTTGGTTTAAAATTACATTTTATTCAGTATATGATTCATATTTAAATTATAAGAAAACCAAATATAAATAAATAAAAAAAATTGTGCTTTTAAATGGTTTTCTGGGGGAGCCCACGCTGTTAAGATGTTAATGTGTCTCTCCTTTTAACTTCTGCTCTCATTCTAGTCTAAATTAATAACTGCAAATTGTGACAGAATACCTCAGCTATCTTTTTCTTCATGGTAATAATAGCAATCAACTTTTGTATTCCATTCTGAGCCAGAGGGAGAAAATGTAAATATTCATAATGGATGTGACATTATAATAATATTTTCCATCACAACCAAAAATACGATTTAATACTATCTGAGGACTTAAGGTTATAATCGAGACGATTAATAACTAAATTAATACATACATCGTTATTTAAAAAATACATTAACTATAATCTTCATTTTTATTTTTCGGCAAAATTTATTATAATTTTTACTTTCATTTACCTAAGTATGAAATATATAGTAAGGGGAAGGATTGAGATTGCGAATCACGATTCTGTCTGAAAATTGAATTTTCAATTTTAAAAAAATTGTGAAGAAATGAAAAATCACTAATAGACTGATTTAAAATTGTTTTAGAATTTTATTCTTTATTGGAATCTTTTATTTAAAATATACCTTTCCATTGGAAATTCTTGAGTTGGTGTGCTTAAGAATTGGAAGAGGTTAAAGAAATTTTATTCACCTATTATCAAGACTTACTAATTTTATTTTCTGAACTTTAGAAGAAAGGAAGAGGGTGCTAATCCAATCTTGGACACAGTGAATACACGTTACTGAACTATAATCGCTCTCATTGCTTGAAAACTCAATTAATTATTTGATTTTTTTTCCTATTTATTCTTGCCAGCATTGTAGAGTAACATCTATATTCTTTTTAAAAAACAGTTTAAGGAGATGTAGAAGATTTTGTGTAACTTTAAATTAGAATTTTTCTAAAAATCTTGTATCAAGCTGGACTGATTTTGAGTCGTTTTCAAGTAATTTAGTGCCCTCTCCTATACTTTTCAAAATAAGTCTATTGAAAGAAACGATTATTATTTTATAAGTATGATTATCATATTATATCATTACCATTATTTTTTTTTATAATTAATTGAAATTCATTAATAGTGATGAAGTTTAGTGAAACCAAATTTCGATGCTGATTCTGTTCGCAATAGCAGACATATAAAATTTATTAGTTTCTGAGTGACGTGAGGCGATAAAAAATGATATTATAAAATTTTATTGGTATTGCTATTTGTCATAATATCAACATGTAGATGATTTTTTTAGGAAGAAAAAAAAATCTTCTGTATGTTGATATTATGGTAAATAGGTAATTACATGAGTAACATATGCTACTTACGAGAGTCACATGAAGCTTAAAGCTAAAGGCATTTGGTATAACAGGGCACCAACTACTAGCTCTGATGACAGCGGACAAGGATGGATGGGATACTTGAGTAAAGCTGTAGTGGCCTCTGCGACTTACTTACCAATGCTTCAGATGAGTGTCCTCAGCCAGGGCCGAGCCTTTGCATCTGCGCATTTGCCTCAGCATGGTCATAGAAATATATGCGCGCTTACGGAGTAAGTAGTCTTTTATCATAAACATTATAAGCTGTTATTTATGTTGTTAATCAACTACTGTTACACATGTAGATATCCAAAAGCGTTAAAGCCACCTCAAATTGACAAAGTTTTTTTGAAAGGAAAATTTAAAAAAAAATGGTTCGGAATATAAACATTTATTTGGCTAAGCCAACAATTGAAAACAAACATTAAATCAAAATAAAACATTCAGAAATAAAATAAAGAAATGTTCGAATAAAAGTGTCTTCCAAGATAAAAAATGAAATGAATAAACTGAAATTTTAAAGCCACTTCAAATTGGCTGTCTTTTTGTTTGAAAGCTGTGAAGGAACGAAACATCAAACTGGCTCGAATATAAACATTTATTTGGTTAATCTAACATCAGAAAACTTGAACATAAAATAAACAAAAGATTTATAATTAAAAAGGCCTTTTAGACAAAATAAAATTAGCTAAATAAATTGTAAAAACAAAAAGAAACAAATTTACTAAAAACAATAGATTTATAAAATAAACACTGGTTGACTTTCCCAAAAAAAAGTTGATCTACTCTGATAGGTCAGAGGAAGATTGTTTGCTGTCAAGATGTGTTAGTCGCCGCTCCGTAGCTATATACATCGCTGCAAATCTCAAATTGGTCCAAAGTTGGTGTATTGGCTCATCAACAGTTGAAATGTACAAAAGCCAAGATGGCCACGCTGACATTAATCGAGGACAGACAGGGTGTGCTTGTTGTAATGAATTATGGAAGCCGACTAATTAGTAACAACTCATTTTCCACTTAAAGGCCAGAAATGTAGAAAAGGTTTAATGTTCCATTTCTTCCTGTTTAAAATTCCAGACTTTAATGTTGAATAAAACACTTAAAATATCCAAACTATTACATTATAAATGCAGACAGGGCTGGGTAGACACTATCATGGCCACTAATTAGCAGGAACTGATTTCAAAAACAAAGATGGTCAGCCTGTTGCTAGGCGACGCCATAGCGATGGTTATCAACCCTTAGCAACTGTCTCTATTGCCTAATTATAACACACTAATATAAATACATATTTTTCTTCTCAAATAACTAAATTATAATTAAAATAATATAGATAAAAATAAATATAACTAAACTAACACTAATACTATTTACAAATTAAAAAATATGATGTTTTCAGAAATGAAAAGAATAAACAAATTTATAAAATTAATAAATATATAAAATTAAATACTGGATGACAACGAGATGGGATGGTTCTGAAGAATCCATTCCGTTAAGTCAGGAAGATATTTCCAAATCTAAATTGTTCAAAATTTTGTGGGTTCACGCCTATACTGGGTCTCTTATGCATTCAGTATTCAAACTAATCATCACGACGCATGAAATTCATAAGCATAGTGGCTATTTAGCATTATTTACAAGTGAAATGTTCAGAAACAACATAATTCACCCAGACAGGGTCTGACAACAGAATCAAACCTACTACAAAAAAGTAACCAGACAGCTGATCTTAGCCATAAATTGTTGACTTGTTGCGAGACAAATAATCCCCAAAGGCCCTTCCATTATTTAAATATTGCCATACAAGGTATAAATATATCTCTTTCTTTAAAAATAAAAACAAACTTCTAATGAAAATAATCCAAATAAAAATAAAATGTAATTTATTAAAATTATACATTTATTAAAAGGTTAAAAAAATAAAACAACAAACACAAATAATTATAATGATTATTTTAATTCAGCATTGTCATTTTTCTCATCAATAAATTCACATATGAGATGCATCTTTTAAGTTTATAATCAACGATTGCTTCAAAATAGATTTATATCAACCGAACTTAAACATAAATTCTTAGGGTACTTAAAAGCATTAAATTCCTAGAACTAAAATTAGCATTTTTATCCAACTTAAATGCTAATTATAATTTTCATGTTGACCAGTCCAAGTTTTCCTTTGAAAGCTTTGTGCAATTTTCCCTGATAATTATCTGAAGACAATTTTTTCAAAATGAAATCTGGATTCTGATATGAAATTTAGAATTTAAAAAAAAAAACGAATATATAGTTTGGAATAAAAAGTACCGAGTGAAAAGAAAAATGTGAACTAAAATGTGTTTTTATATGGAATGAAAATGTAAAGATGGCGAAATGCTTAATTATATATAAAATTGTTGAAAAATATCATAAATCGTTCCTACGATGCATAATAATGGATATAAATGTTGTAGAAAAAAAATATGTGAAATCATTAAAATCATCATATAATTTTTTATTTTTTCCAGAATCCAAAAAGTTTTACGCCTATTAGTTGCCTCTTCCGATGGATATCTTTATGTGTATAGCATAGACAAAGCTGAAGGAGGCGATTGCAATTTAATCAAGCAGCATAGGTAATGTTTCGATATGATAAATTAGGATTATAAATTTTAAATTATTCATTGTAGTTATTTTTATGAATGAAATGAATGATTTCTAGGGTGTAACCAAAGTGAATAGGTTTTTTATCTTTAGGTATGTGAATTAGAAAATGAATATGGTTGCGGTAAAGTAAAAGAATGAATAAATATTGTTAACAATTTAATAATGGCCAACGTATATGCCCAAAGTGCAGGTCTTATCGGGACTAAAATAAAAATATACAGACTAAGTAAAGTTAATGTAAGAATATAAAAGTGACATGTAAATAAAACAGGTATGAAGTTGGAGTTATGAAAAGACATCTATAGTTGATATAAGGAGATGTTCAGGGGTAAGGGGGTGCAATAAGTAAAACTTATTTATTTGTGCCGACGTTTCAACCTGAATCACACGCCTTCATCAGGGTTGAAAAACAAAACAAGACAACCTTGATTTAGAGAAAATCAAAAAATAATAATAATAACAAACTTAAAAATGTACATAACAATAAATTAAGTGGAAAGTAGTTGATACTATTAAAAGATAAAATATAATATTGTAGAGGCAAGAATTATTTATATGAAGTAGAAGGTAAAAATCAGTGTTCAAGTAAATAAAGAAAAAAAACTTAATGAAAGCTTTGGAAGAAAATGTAATTGAAATTAACATATTAAAATATATAATTAATGATTAAAAATATATAAATAGGGGAAATAATTTAAATTAACATAATGGAATGTATGAAAAATGGGATAAATTATCCATTGTAATATATATTTTGTTTTCTTTATTGCCCTAAAATGTAATTGATGATTAATTGAAATTAACATAATAAAATATATAATTAACAATTGAAAATAGGGAAAATAATTTAAATTAATATAATGAAATGTGTGAAAGAAAACGATATATACAATGGGCAATAAATAAAATAAAATATATATTACAATGGATAATTTATCCTCTTGTTTCATACATTTCATTATGTTAATTTAAATTATTTTCCCTATTTATATATTTTTAATTGTTAATTATATATTTTATTATGTTAATTTCAATTAATTATCAATTACATTTTCTTCCAATCCTTTCGTTAAGTTTATTTCTTTATTTACTTGATCACTGTTTGATTTTTTATCATTTATTTTGTATAATTCTTACTTCTACAATATTATATTTTATCTTCTATTAGTGACAACTAATATCTACTTAATTTATTGTTATGTATATTTCCATGTTTGTTTATTATTTTATTTTATTTTTTTCTCTGTATTATGGTTGTAATCACATTTTATTTTTCTGTCCTGACGATGGCCTAAAATTCAGGTCGAAATGTTAAATAAGTTTTATTTAATTGTGTACCTTTACTGACTGCACCCTGACCATCGTCTCATATCAATCCATGACCAACTATTAATACCTCATTATTTATGCTTCATGTTAGTTTGTTTACATAGATGTCTTTTTATACCTGCACCTTTATATCTGTTTTATTTACGTGTCACTTTTATACTCTGATATTAACTTTACGTACTCTGTATCTTTTTAGTTTAGCCCCGATGAAGACATGCTCTGTGGATAAAACGTTTGCCATTAATAAATAATCGACACTACTAATTGTTTTTTTCTTGACCATATCCTTCTATAAAGTTGATTTCTGATGAGCTTATTCTTCTAATTTCATTAATTCAAAACATTTTTTGGTTTTTTATAACTTAAACTCTTTCTCTTGAAATGTTTAAAACCAAACCTATATAGAAACCATGTCTTCTTTCTCCACTTTTCTAATTTCTTTAACACTGTTTGTACCGTCTTTTTTAGAGACAAAAATATTTCATGATTATATTGAAAGTGATATATAATAAACTGTATATAAAATAAATATGAAGTTTTAATAATAAGGATTAAAAATCAGGCTTTGTTTACACCCTAGTATTAAATACAGTCGGAATAGTGAAAATCTGCATATTTTATCAATAATTATAGGTTTAGCTATAACTTTTTTAACTATCTACAATTGTGTAATAAATGATAAAACTTATATACTAATAAATAAATCTTCTATATAACAATTTCTGGGAAAATCACACCCTTAAAACTTCAATTATCCTTTATTTGATGATCTTTTGGACCTATTTTTGTTCATTTTCAAATCTAATTCCTAGAATGATAAATCAAAGATTAAACTATTTTAAACTTTTTTTTATTATAAAAATCATTTTTTTAAGTTGCAATGTTATTTTAAAAACATTCTTTATTACTATAATTTAAAAAAAAGACTTCATTGATGTCCATCTAATTAAAAAATAAATTATCACTTAAAAATTAACACGAGTTGTTGTTGACCGGGATTTATATGAGGAGGAGATGATCAGCGGTGCGGTTAGCAAAGTTATACAAATAAACAAAACTTATTTAGTCGACATTTCGACTTGAACTTCAGATCTTCATCAGGGCTGAAAAACAAAACGAAATAACAGCCTTAATTCGGAAAAAAATAAAATAATAACAAACAAACTTGGAAATATACATAAAAATTAATTAAGCTGATAGTAGTTGTACTAATATATAACATAAAATATAATATTGTAGAGGTAAGAATTATACAAAATAAATGATTAAAAAAAAAAATTTTAAAAAAGACAGTGTCCAAATAAATAAAGAAATAAACATAATGAAATATGCGGAAGAAAATGTAAATGGTGAGTAATTGAACTAACTTAATAAAATATGTAAGTAACGGTTAAAAATAACGAATACGATTTAAATCAACATTTTACGTTTTATTTTTCACATTTCATTATCTTGATTTAAATTGTTTTCATTATTTTTAAACATTACTTATATATTTTATTGTGTTAATTCAATAACTCACCATTTATATTTTTCTCCACACCTTTCATTATATTTATTTCTATATAATGCAAATTTTTAGTTTGAGACAGATTTGTTTTATAGTTATAAAAAATATCCATTTTGTCTCGACAATTTTTTTATTTAACACTCCAACGTTTGTGGCTATTCTGAACATTTTCAAGGATCTATTAATATTTATTTTTAAATACAATCTATTCATTATAAATTAATTTTAAAAAACATCATGCAAAATTATATTTCCTACCTCATTACACTATCACAGCCAAAACCATAGGTTATTAACATAATTGCAGGCCATATTGCCTTTCTTAAATCATTTATCATTAGTCATTACCACATTAAATAATTAACAGTGTTTAGTATCACAACACTCAGTGTAGTGTTGATAAAATAAATAATTTAAACATAGATTAAAAACTAGTTAATGTGATAGTAAATACTATAGTATGT